>NC_134587.1:109816720-110004220 GCF_037038515.1 Microtus pennsylvanicus | reverse complement strand
TGCTTCAAGTGTGGTAAGACGGGTCACTGGGCCCGAGGATGCCCTAATCCCCATTGGAGTCCTAGGGGACCTTGTCCAAGGTGTCACAGGGAAGGTCACTGGTCTGTAGATTGTCCTCTTGCGCTTGGTGGCATGGAGACATCAGACCCTAAAAATTCCCAAGTTGACCTATTGGGCTTGGCCCTGGATGACTGAAGATGCCCGGGCTCCTCCCTTAATGACCCGACTGCCACTGTCATCTGCAATCAGGAGCCACGAGTACTTCTCACTGTGTCAGGACAGCTCATTTCATTCCTCTTGGATACCGGAGCAACGTATTCAGTTCTGAGGGAATTCTGGGGGCCAACCTCTCCTTCAAGTTCCCCTATTGTTGGGGGAGGGGGACAGCCTTATTTACCTCAACAGACTCCAGCACTCAATTGTGTGTTTAGAGGTATTTTTCTCACTCATTCATTCTTAGTTTTGCCAACTTGTCCAGTACCCCTTATGGGGAGGGACCTTTTAACTAAGGTTGGAGCCTCCATTTCTTTCACTCCCCCCATTCGCTTTATTCCAGATTCATCAGTGACGCAGCTTCTTCTTCTCCTGGCCCCCCAACCTTCTGACACTAATGCATCTTTTCCTCTTCCAGCCTCCCAAGTGGATCCTCTGGTGTGGGACACCCAAAATCCCACCGTAGCTAAACACCATTCCCCCATTGTTATTCAGTTACAAAACCCCACCAAGTATATTACTCAAGCTCAGTACCCCCTCTCTTCCCAGAGTCTTAGAGGACTTAAACCTATTATCTCTGACCTTTTGAGGAAAAGGCTGCTCCGCAGCACCTCCTCCCCCTTTAATACTCCTATACTGGCTGTTAAAAAATCTAACGGAACTTATCGTTTGGTTCAGGACCTCCGGCTAATTAACTCTGCTGTTGTTCCTCTTCACCCAGTCATCCCTAATCCCCTTACCCTTCTGTCTAACATTCCTCCAGGAACCTCTCACTTCTCAGTTCTAGACCTCAAGGACGCTTTTTTCTCCATTCCCCTCAGCCCTCAATCTCAAAACATCTTTGCCTTCACCTGGACTGATCCTGACACTAATTTTTCCATGCAGCTCACCTGGACCTTCCTTCCCCAGGGATTCAGGGACAGCCCACACCTCTTTGGCCAGACTTTGGCCTCTGATCTGCTTTCACTGTCTCTCCATAAATCAAAACTAATTCAATATGTACACGACATTCTCCTATGCAGCCCGTCTTTGGAGATCAGCAAGACAGACACTGCAGCCCTATTAAATTTCTTATCCAAAAGGGGCTATAGAGTCTCACCTTCTAAGGCTCAATTGTCCACCACTCAGGTAACGTATTTGGAATTAGCCATAACCGCAACCCAAAAGGCTATCACTCTGGACAGAAAAAAACTAATTCAATCTCTTGCAGTTCCTTCCACCAAAGAAGAGGTCTTATCGTTCCTGGGAGTGGCCAGTTTCCTGCATTCTTGGATCCCTCCTTTTCTCTCCTTGCCCGTCCCCTATACGAAGCAGCTCTCAGCTCCCTGCATGAGCCCCTTCTCCACCCTGTTACCAAACCCTTCCAGAGACTCCAACAGGCCCTTATCCAGGCTCCAGCTCTTCATCTTCTGGATTTAACTAGTCCTTTTTCTCTTTATGTAGCAGAAAAGGAGGGATATGCCCTTGGGGTCTTAGGACATCAATTGGGACCTTCTTTTGCACCTGAAGCATACCTGTCAAAGAAGATTGACCTCACCACTCGGGACTGGGCACCCTGCATACGTGCTTTGGCAGCTGCTGAGCTTCTTATTCATGAGTCAAAGAAACTAACCTTCGGAGCACCCACCACAGTCTTATCTCATCATAACCTGTCCAACCTCTTAACCTACAAAGGCCTACAGACCCTACCCCCTTCTCGAGTTCTTTCCCTTCAGGTGGCACTGGTGGAAGATGCAAGTCTCACCTTTCAATGCTGCCCACCCCTTAATATCTCAAATCTTCTACCTCAACCTAATGTTAATGATTCTCCATCCCATTCCTGCATTGAGGTCCTAGAGGACCTACTGCCCCACCCCTCACATATACAGGAGGGCAGCCTGTCCCAGGTTACTCACACCTGGTACACAGATGGCAGCTCCTTTTTATGTGATAGGACCCGTAGAGCAGGCTATGCCATAGTATCAGATACAGAGATAGTCGAGGCAGGGGCACTCCCAGCCCATACTACTAACCAGCAGGCTGAGCTGATAGCTCTCACCCGTGCCTTTCAGTTAGCCGAGGGACAATCTTCAAATGTTTACACAGACTCTAAGTATGTGTTTCATATCCTCCTGTCCCACGCAGCTATCTGGAAGGAGCGTGGGCTTCTTATGACAAAAGAAGGATCCATAACTAACTCAGGTTATATTATGAACCTGTTAAAAGCCTCCCATCTCCCTAAAGCTATAGGAATTATTCACTGTCGGTCTCACCAGTCCGACAGTTCCATTGTTTCCAAGGGAAATAATCGGGCTGACAGAGCAGCTAAGACAGCAGCACTCCAGAGCCCAGATCTATCTCAGTCACCTCGGGGAGTCCTTACAGCGCAGCCCACACTCTCACAGACACCTGACACCCAACAGATCCTGTCCTACCTACATCAACTCTTCCATCCTAATAAGAAAGCTCTACTTCATTTTGTTAGGGCTCACCTCCAACCCACCCCTGAGGATATCAGGTTCCTAAAGGGTATCACTGCCTCCTGTCAGATCTGCCAGAAGTCAGATCCCAAGACCAAATATCGTAGCTTCCCTTTTCCTACTCACCAGGCCAGGGGCTCCCTTCCGGGAACTGACTGGCAGCTGGATTTTACTCATATGCCCACAGTCAAAAGAGTTAAATATCTCCTGGTTTTGGTGGATACAATGTCTGGGTGGGTTGAAGCCTTCCCCACCACCAACAAGAGAGCCCAGACAGTCTCCGACGTTCTTCTCTGAGAAATCATTCCCTGGTTTGGAATTCCAACCTCTCTTCAATCAGATAATGGCCCTGAGTTCACTTCCCAGATCTCTCAAAACCTGTCCAAGGCTCTTAACATTCCCTGGCATTTCCATATCCCATACCACCCTCAGTCTTCAGGTAAGGTAGAACAGACTAACCGTTCTTTAAAAGACGCCCTTGTAAAAATGTCCCAGGAACTTCACCTCGACTGGGTAAGACTCCTACCTCTGGCCCTCCTCAGGCTTAGAGCCCTCCCAAAAAGTCCCCTTTTTATCTCACCTTTCGAACTCATGTATGGGCGGCCCATTCTAACCCCCGGCCTCCCACCTAAAACCTTCCCCCTTCCTGATCACCTGCTCATGCCACTACTAACCCATCTACGCTGGCTACTGTGGGATTTTACCGACCATTCATTACCTCAACCATGTGCTAATCCATGTCCACCGCCAATTAAAATAGGAGATCAGGTATTATTCCCCCCCCCAGGTCAATGTCCCTCACCCTTTTCCCCTAAATGGCAGGGTCAAAAGAATTACTCTAAGTAATTCAAAAGAATTACTCTAAGTAATTCTTTTGACTCCCACAGCTGCTAAGGTCAAGGGAATTCCTCACTGGATTCACCTGTCACATCTTAAACCGTTTACTCCTCCAGCTCAAGACAATCCCTCATACATGGTAACTCAGTCAGGACCTTGTTCTCTTAAGTTCCAGAGGACTCCAGTCCAAGGAAAGTAGAGGTCCTCAACCCTCTTATGCCAACATATTTTTCTTTCTCCTCTTTTTCTAAGCTTCTGAATAACCACTTAGCTGTCATTACAGGATTCATCATCAGACATGGAGCCAAAAGTTCAGGTGGTAAGCAAATTCTTAACAAAGTTCCTTGACACAACAAGTTCGCCACTGACTGCAGCAGTGTCTCCTGGATGTTAAGGTAATGCCCAAAATATCATACATGGTTAAGAATTTATTTCTTTTAAGACATTTCCTTTAAGCTCCAAGAAGCCAGCCCGACCCACCTGAATGAAGCAGGCCCAAACGGATCATTAACGGAATAAGTACCATTCAATTTTTTATTATTCTTAACTCCAAACCTCCTAAAGCCCCCCCCACCCCAAATCTCCCCTTTAATTTCCAAAAATCTCCTCTTTAATTTCCCAAACCTCCTCTTTTCTTATCTACTAATTTTCTTCTCTACTAATGCAACTTTTGTTTTCCAGCACCTTAACGACGACCCAGCTACCCAAAAGCCAGACAGATGTGATTTCTTCAATCAGCCACCTCAGAATGTCAGCGGACAGGACAATCAATACTCCCCGGATCCCTCGACACCCAAAGTCAGCAGGAAGCAGTTATGAGAGAGCGGACTATGCCCCTATTCCCTACCCATTAAGACTCTCAAACCCCCAGATTTTTAATAAATTAAAAAGTGTGGAAATGTTATTTCCCAGAAGGGCCCTGAGCGTAGCTCGCCTGGGGAACTACATTTCCCAGGAGCCCCTAGCGTTTCACGCAAAGGCTACACAGGCGCAGAACGTGGCATTTGACCCATGTGCGTAGGGAACCCTTTAAAAGCTGGAAAGCCGTCTGTTCGTTCTCTTTTCCCCTTCTCTCCCACACAACGCAATAAAGTTCGCGCTCCATGTGGGTTTTGTTGTGTCTTCCATCCTTTTGTGTCCGAAGAAGAACAAGAAGAGCAAGCAAGAAGCAGACAGAACAGAAGAACACATGCCATCTGCATCTCGCCTTAACGGGGAGCCGTTCTCCTTGTAGGCTTGAGGTGCCTCGTGTTTTCACAGCCTTGACCATGGGAGCCAAGCCGTCCAGACCTATTACTCCAACCTCCCTGCTGGGATGCCCTTTGGACACCCTGCAGCCTCATGCTTTAATGCCTTCCTTACTGACCTCCACACTTATCCGTCTCTGTTCAAAAAATGGCCCCAATATACCTTAGAGAAAAACTGCAAATGGCCACCTAATGGCACCTTTGATCCCGACATTTTACAGAAATTGTCAAATTACTACCACCATAAGGCAAATATATAGGCACTAAGACGCCTTTTAAAATTCCTGCCGGCTTTTTCAATTCCAGCCATGGCATGGTGCAGTTTATTTGGTTCCAGCCTTTTGCCCCTCCCCTCTGTGGCTTCTGTTATGTCATGGCAGCTCAGCAACAGAGCAGATCACACCTTTAGGTCCCTCTCATTAAACTTAAAGTCCTTACAGCTCAAAAATTGTGACTTTTTTTCCCCACAACACATGGCTGTCGCCATCTTGGCTGAGGGCCAGGTGGGTCAGGTGGCTTTGTTGCCATCTTGGCTGAGAGCCAGGTCACGTGACCAAGCTCTCCCAGTTTTACTTATGTATACCCTGCCTTTTCCCCCGGTTTTCACTAAAATCCTCCTGTTAATTCTGCCACATGTGTTTTGCGTGATGGCATGTCTTTGATAGGGCCCATAAAAGGCATCCACGTTGCCCAATTACTGTTCACTCTTTCTGTGTATAATAATTGTTCATTACATCTCATTTCAGACTTCAAAATCATGAATCTCTTATTTTAAACTGGTATGTACCTTTAAGTCTCTTAAGCTGTTCTCCACCATTGTCAGTTCTGGTATTAACCTTCCATTGCCAGCAGTTTCTTCTTTCTGCCCTTTTACGAGTGTGTATCTTACCTGTTAAGAGCCAGTATACTGCAGCTATATTTAATCCAGCCCTCAACTGCTCAGAGATCTGGGGAATGTGATATTTAAGCATTTAACTATTTAAAAACTTTTCATAACAAAAGAGACAGGTTGGCTCCTAGCAGCAGACTCTTATTTCCTCCAAAGAAGACAGAAGACAAATGGACACACAGAACAACATCTTTCTGTGGTTTGCTTCGACTGCCAAGCGCTGACCATTGGGAAAAACTGCCTTTCATCTAAACTAAAGACCTCTAGATGTGGACAGAATTGCTGGAATTGACAGCCTACCTTCTCAGGTCAAGGTAGGCCTGTCTTCCTACAGATTTCTTAGCCCACAGGGTCTTCTGGAGCCTGGCAGGCCTTGTACTGACCAGCAAAGGTCAAATGCAACCTTCAGCGACCATGGAGGACCCAAAAAGAATAGTTCTGGGTGCCAACCAAGTAAGTTCTCTGTCATTTTTTAATCAGTAACTCAAGTAAAATCTTATCCTTCTCAAAGATCTCTGACAGTTTGATAGCTGAGAGGTTTTCCCAGATTACCTCACCAAACAAATTTCAAATCAAATTTCTCTCTTATGCTGCCTTCCATAGTCTTCAAAAATACTTTTCATCATACAAAAATATGCCACAGTCATTATGTATCTAAAGTTTCTGTTTTCACAAACCCAAGGAGTTCTTCGGTTCCTGGGAGCCGAATTAAAGAATCCACCTTGAACAGGTCAGATACATCCCCCTCAATTCCCTGGTCCTAAAAATTTTTTTTCCTTAATTTAACTTTGTTCTTTGTTCTGCCAATACCTTAAACAGGATAAGAGATACCAGACATTTCCATGCCACAGACACCGGTCAGAAGCAAAGAGACCGGCTATGCCAGGATGTGGCCAGCATACAGTCTTCTCAGGTTTCCCCCCCCCCAAGACAACGCCCACAAATCAGCAGGAAGCAGCTTTGAGAATTTGCCACCCCAATTCCTTCAAACTGTGGTGTCTAATCTCCTGCTTTTTATTATAAGGAAGACCTGGGAATGTTACGGGTTTGGCCCCTGGTCCCTTTAAGAGACAAGCCATGCCCACTCCCTCCCCCATCCGCTGAGGCAGGCTGATCTTCAGCTTCCGGCCTGAGCTTGCTCTCTTTTCCATCTTCCTCTCGGAGAGGCAGCTTCACTTCTGCCTCTCTCCCCACTTCCCTGTACCTGTTCCAGTGGAGATCTTTGACTCTAGATCTGGATCTGGTCACAGGCTCAATCCTGATCCGCCCATGTCCTGGGACTGGGTTTGCTCCTGGCTTCTGCTCCTGGTCTTTACTTTCCCACCATCTGCATTACACTCAGCATTGTCTCCCACGTTGCCAGAATAGCTCACTAAACTCTGAGAACTCACTGATAATCCTCCCTACAACAACATGGTCACGTCTGTAGCAGCAGCACCCTATTTGTTCCTGGTATCAATCTCTATTGTGCTTCCAGAATATGCCATGACTAAAAACAATTTGGGGAGGAAAAGGTTGGTCATTTTTAGGGTATATATGCAAATCTCTGCTCTGGCAGCTCATTTCTGGAGCTGAGATCACTTGCCCTGTTTGGTTGGAAGCATCACCTCAGCTCCCTGGCACCCCCTTTATCCAAGGAGTCTAGAATGTTTGGTTGGAAGTGTCACCTCAGCCTCCTGGCATTCAGGAATCTGGAATGTTTGGTGGAAAGTTCTAAGCGCCATCCCCTGGGATTTGCTGCAGTTCAGACTCCACCTCCAAAAAAGCCTGCCAAATGGTGACCCCTCCCCAGGGAGGGTCAAGACCACTCCCACAGGTTATTTAAACTGCCCCCCAAAGAACTAACACGTGCTCTCCTGGTTCTTTGTCCCCCTCTCCATGTTTTCCCAGAGGGCCACCTGGGAGTGCTGGCATCTATTAAACCTGGGATTCTTGTAATTTGGTTTTATTTGGTCTGATTTGCATTATTGCATTGGCAGAGAGCCTTACCAGGCCAAAGAAAAACTTAACACACCTGCAGCTCATTATATGGCTTAAAATGAAGCCCCTTCTTTAAAATGGAGTTTGCAAAGTCAGGTCCTCACAGTAGATCTTTATAACTTTAAGGTTAGCAGAGTTTACATAGTGAGCTTCAGTTCTGGAGAGATGGTTCAGTGGTTAAGAGCACTAGCTGCTCTTCCAAAGGACCTAGGTTCAATCCCTACCATCCACATGGCTGATCATTACAGACATCTGTAATTCCAGTCCCAGATATCTTGATAACCTCTTCTGTTGCGGAATAGTATTTTAACTGGGCAAAGATGCATTATATCTGTTTATGTTGTGGTTACCCGTCCACTGGAGCGTGGTCTGTTATACTATTTATGCCGATGTAGAGCATGCATCCGGCCTCTTTTCCAGCTGCGGGATTCAGTTTCTGATCTCCGTTCCAGCAAGGGATTCTGATTTGTGGGTCTTCCCCTAAATAAATAACTGTCTCTTTCTCAATTCTGAGCTAGTGTGGGTTATCTTTTAAGCATCTTTCCACATCTGGCACACCCACGTGGATTCGGACTCCACACCTACCGGGTGGACAACCTAATGACGGAGCTAGTCCACAGCCCAGACAGTCTCCCAACCCTGCCGGTTTGGCTTGCTTTTAACTAAGCAGTTTTTTGTAGAACCTCCACCACAGCAGTGCTTATTGCATGTGATAACTGGGAAATATGTCAAGTGCACGCACAACTGCCATGTTCCCTGGCGCAGTTCCCTACCTCGTGGCAACTTGTGCAGCTTCCAGTATCTGCTCCCTGCCCAGGTGTAGTAATATGGGTGGCGGCAGGGTTGCGTCCCCAAACACCCCAGCCGCCTGCCCGGCTCGGCTAGCTTATGCCCCGAAATAATTACACAGACACTGTATTCTTTTAAACACTGCTTGGCCCTTAGCTCTAGCCCTTACTGGCTAATTCTGATATTCCAATCAACCCATCTCTAACAATCTGTGAGCACCGGTCTTACCGGGAAGATTCTAGCCTAAGTCCATCCTGGGTCGGAGCTTCATAGCGTGTGTCTTCCCTGGAGCAGGTAGCATGGCGTCTCTCCTGCGTCTGCTCTGGAGAGGAGAGCTGTGGAGTCTGACCTCACTTCCTCTTCCTCCCAGCGTTCTGTTCTGTTTACTCCACCCACCTAAGGGTGGGCCTATCCAATGGGCCTAGCAGTTTCTTTATTGCTTAGCCAATGAAATCAACAGATTGATATATGACACTCCCACATCACCCAGGAGTTCTGGGTTTCTTGCTCTGTGTATGGAATTGATTTAATAGCTTTTAATTTGTCAAGCAAAGAATATTTCACAGTATTTAACCAGCACGGAGGCGGGAAAATAAAATGGCTCAGAAGCTAAAGCAGTTCAGGACCATTCCTGTCACCACCACAACACTGCAACCACATCTGCTGGACAATAAAGATTATTACACCTAAAACAATTTGCTGGATCATATAATAGGTAATTAATAAATTAATATGGCAAATTACATTAATATTTAAACTTTTAGTAACTTTTTGCTAATACTATGGATTGTATTATGCAAGGCTTATATGGTTATGGTGATACTTCAATTTATTGGGTAGTGGGACTCAGTTTTCTTCTTCATATTTTATCATTAAGAAAGAATATGGCACTTTAAGAAATGATACAGTCTTTAATACCATTGAAAATCAAAAGTTACCTGAAAAATTATACTATTAAAAGGGATAACATGGGAGGGAAATGGGAGGAGGGGAGGAGGTGGTAATTTTTAATAAAAAAATTTAAAGGATAACATTAATTTTACAGAAAGAATTAAATACATATCTAAGGGTATCTAATAAGATATCTGAAAGGATTCATACTGTTGAATTTGACAATCAAAATTTGTTAAAAATTATGATAAGTTAGCAGATAGAGTATCTCTCTGGGAGGGCAATCTTCACGCTATTCAAGTAATAACCAAGGATGAGATGTTATCTTTAAAGGAGAAACTTCAGACCTTGGAATCGCATGTGCAGAATGAGGATCAGAGGCTAGATGCCTCAGTGAAATTGCTGGAAGTATATATAGGCCAGGAGATTCAGGCTTTACAAAAGGCAATACTAAAAAGATTTGAAATAATTGAGGAAATTATTGGAGCTGATGAACAGGGAAAGAAGGCACAAGGACAGGATTCAGCATCACCAGTAGCTGTCAGAGATGACTTACCCAGGGTTTTAGCTTCCTACCATTATCTACTCTGACAAAGCATCAAGTTCTAAAGGCCCAAAAGGATCCAAAGAAAGTAGATGGATATCTATAGGAATGAATGATCTAAAAGAAATTAAGCAAGCTGTTGTAACTTAAGGCTTGTATTCGCATTTGCTAGGGAGATGGTAAAGACCTGGGCTTCTAGCACCAAAACAATGCCACATGACTGGCTTCAGTTAGTGTCAGCAGTCCTGGATGATGGGTCTTGATTAATGTTTAGAATTTATTTCAGAGAACAGGCAAAAATTTTGGACAACAGGGAAAAGCAAAAGGCCTTGAGACTTCCCAACATCAAATTCATGGTGAAGGCATTTATGCTGACCCACAGGTTCAAGTTCTTTACGATGAACAAATCTTGCCCCTATGCCACAAAGCAGCCTTAAATACTTGGGACAAGATTCAGGAACTAGGAAAATTAATTGAATCATATACCAGGATTAAACAAGGCCAGAAAGAACCCTTTACCAACTTTTTACAAAGATTAACTAAGGCTGTACAAATAGGAGTAACAGACCCAGATGCTGGATGAATGCTAATTGAATCTCTGGATTTTGAAAATTCCAACTTAGAATGCAAAAAGATACTTGGGAGTTTAAAGGTCAGATCAGCACCAATGGATGAATGGATCCTGCATATAATGGATATTGAGACATTTGACTATAATACTGAATCTTGGGTAGAAGAAACAATTTCCAAAGAAATGAGGAGACATCAAAATGCCAAATGTTTTAATTGTGGTATAATAAGACATCTGAGAAGGGATTGTAGACAGGAAATTCCTAGGAATAGTATCTTCTCTGGGAATGGCAAAAATAGGAGGACTCAGCCTTCAGGTATATGTAGAAGGTGTGGCAAAGGTCGACATTGGGCCAATGAATACAGATCAACAAAAGACAGCCAAGGAAACCTGATACCATCAGGAAACTGCTTGAGGGGCCTCTCACAGACTCCCAAGCCAAAAGTGGCCCAGTCATTCCCAGTAACTGTGGAGGACATGTCTCACCAGGAAAATTAAAACATCCAGACCCTTCTGTAAAAGACCACACTGTTCTAGATGATGGCATAAACATGGAGGATAAGTGAAAATTTCCAATGAGAAATAGGAAATGTATATTCTGGCAGACTTCTACAAATGATCAAAGACCAAAGATAAGAGTTAGTATAAATGGCATTGTAATTGTGGGTTTGATAGATACAGGTGCGGATGTGAGTATCACTACTCCAGAATCTTGGCATCCAAATTGGCCTCTTCAAAAGGCAGATGTTCAATTATTAGAAATTGGAATCATATCTCAAGTTAAACAAAGCACGAGATGGGTTGACGGTGTTGGGCCAGAAGATCAAAGAGGGAAGCTGAGGCCATATGTGACTAATATTGCAGTAAATTTATGGTGTCGTGATCTGCTGCAGCAATGGAATACCCAGATTAACATCCTGAAGTCCCAGGAACTCATAATTCTGGGAAGGAAATATAAGGTACTATACACAAAGGTCACCAGCCATTCAGGCTGTACAAGTACATAAAGCAACTAGCAAACCTTTAGAGGCACCAACAGACCTACCTTCAAAATGATTAACTGAGAAACCAATATGGATCAAGCAGTAGCCTCTTGCTGAAGATAAATACAGGCTTTAGAACAGCTGGTACGAGAGCAACCAGATGCTCAGCATGTTGAAGAATCAACCAGCCCTTGGAATTCTCCTGTATGTGTTGTTAAAAAGAAATCTGATAAATGAAGAATGGTGACAGATCTAAGAGCTGTCAACAAGGTGATTCAACCTATGGGCCCTCTACAATTTGGAATTCCTCTGCCTTCTCTATTACCAAAGGGATGGCCTCTCATAGTTATTGATTTAAAAAGATTGTTTCTTCACTATACCTGTATAAGAAAAGGATAGAGAAAAATTTGCCTTCACAGTGCCTACTTATAATAATTCTCAGCCTACTAGGAGATATCAATCAATGGACTATCCCCCACAAGGAATGCTCAATATCCCCATTCTGTGCCAATACTTTGTAAGTTCGCCATTGGAAATAATACGTAAATAATTTCCTAAGTCTATAATTTACCATTATATGGATGACATTTTGCTATCTGATTCAAACATGGATACTTTAGAATGTTTGAAGAAATAAAAAAGTTTTGTGAAAAATGGGGATTACAAATTGCTCCTGAAAAATTGCAGAGAGGAGATTTTGTCAATTACCTAGGTTATAAAATAGATTTACACAAAATTAGAACACAAAAGGCACAAATTAGGTTGCGGATTCTTAATAACTTTCAAAGATTGTTAGGAGACATTTCCAGTCTATGACCGGCTGTTGGGATAACATCTGATCTAATAATTCATTTAAACAAAACCTTAGATGATGATAAAGACTTGAATAGTCCCAGAGAATTAACAGCTGAAGCGGAAAAGGAATTGACAATTGTTGAGGAGATATTACAGGAGGCACAAGAAAATTAGGTGAATCCAAATCTTAATTATATTCTAGTCATATTGCCTTCCAGAATTTCTCCTACAGGAATTTTAATGCAGAGGGACAATATTATATTAGAATAGATTTTTTTACCACATAAACCAAGTAAAAAATTAAAAACTTATGTGGAAAAAGTCTCTGAATAATTATAAAAGGTAAATTGAGACTTCATCAACTAGCAGGTATAGACCCAGCAGAGATCAGTAGTGCCTTTCACTACTGATGAAATAGAAAAGTTATGGGAAGACAATGAACCATGGCAAAGAGCTTGTGCTAATTTGGGGGGAGAAATTAATAGCAATCATCCCAAAAGCGATAGACTTAACCTTAACAAGAGAATTTTTCGGATTCTTCCCCTGGATTGTACATAATGCTCCAATAACTGGAGCCTGTACATTTTATACTGATACAAATAAATCAGGGAAGGCATGCTACAAATCAGAAGAATTAAGTAAGGTTGAACAAATCCCTTATAATTCTGTTCATAAGGTAAAATTATATGCTATTATCATGGTGCTAAGGGATTTTAAAGAACCTCTTAATATAGTTACTAATTCACAATATGCAGAAAGAATTGTCTTTCATATTGAAACTGCTGAATTTATATAAGATGATACAGAATTGACTTCATTATTTATCCAGGTGCAAGACATAATCAGGAATAGGCTTTGTCCTACATACATAACACACATCCGATCCCATATGGGTCTTCCAGGTCCTCTAGCACAAGGTAATGCAGAAATTGATCAATTACTGATTGGAAGCATGTTGCAGGCCTCAGAATTTCATAAAAAAAAATCAAGTCAATAGCAAAGGTTTAAAAAGAAGACTTTTCTATTAAATAGCAACAAGCTAAGGAGATTGTAAAGAGATGCCCTACTTGCTCTTTCTATAACCAAACACTGCTAACTGCAGGGGCTAACGCAAAGGGTACTCAAAGGATTGAAATCTGGCAGATGGATGTGTTCCACTTTATGGAATTTGGAAAATTAAAATATGTACACCACACCATAGACACTTATTCAGGTTTTCAGTGGGCAACTGCTTTAAGCTCAGAAAAGGCTGATTCAGTAATCACACATTTATTAGAAGTTATGGTCATCATGGGCATACCTGCACAAATAGAGACAGACAATGGTCCAGCGTATGTATCTAAAAAAATGAAACAGTTTTTGCTTATTTTAATATTAAGCATATTACAGGTATACCACACAATCCTACAGGGTTAAGTTATAGAAAGATCAAATCGAACTATAAATAATATATTAAATAAACAGAAAGTGGTGGAAATGCCCCCAGAAATAGATTACATAATGCTTTGTTAACCTTGCATTTTCTTAATGCTAATGAGAAAGGGACAACAGCAGCAGAGAGACATTGGATAATAGAAAAGTCTTCTGAATTAAATCAGGCAGTTTATTTCAAGGATGTGTTGACCTCACAATGGAAGCCAGGAGATGTGCTACATTGGGGAAAGAGTTTTGCTCTTGTTTACACAGGAGAAGAAAAACTATGGATACCATCAAAATTAAATAAAGATTTTTTATTAATAAAAGATTTATTTTTATTAATAAAAGATTTGTTTTTTTATTAATAAAAGATTTTTTATTAATAAAGATATATATATATGAGAGAGAGAGAGAGAGAGAGAGAGAGAGAGAGAGAGAGAGAGAGAGAGAGAGAGAGAGCTGGCTTTGGAGTTGGGCACTGGCTCTGTCCCTCTCTAAATCCAAGAATGTTATTAAAATAAAAATTCAAAGTTTCTGTCTTATGTCAGAAACCATATATGGGACAGAAAGAAAATATAATTTAGAAAAATTTATTTTTCATATCTATTTTTGTCTTTATCATACCTTTCATTGAATATATGTCTGTATATGTCTATATAAATAATGTTTAAGTTTTCCACAATAAACAATAAATTTTCCTGCAATAATCTTTGAAGTTTCCAGGAAGAAGATGAGGCCCCACAACAACAACTCCACATGGTTGACATGATGTCATGATGCTGATAGCTCTACTATAACACCTGTTTTGTGTACCAGCTGCTCAAGATGGTTCCAACTTAGTTAGCTGAAATGGTGAACTTTTTTACAGTGTTCTGGCCAGACTTCCAAATAGGAACCTCAGAAAAAAAAATACCAAATACTCAGAGACTATTCGCAATTATACCAGAGAGTAATCTTGGAACTTATCCATCATTTTACTTTCACAGGGTCTCATAGAAAAAACATCACCCCCCACCCCATGACAGCTGGAAGTAATTCTAGAAGACACCATCCCCTCTCCCAACAAAGTTTATCCTCAGGGTTAAGGACACCATTTAGGGGTTGATTATAATTGGTATAGGGTTAGGGGTTGGGGGCAAATTTTATAGGCTCAGGGATCTCTTTGAAAAAAAAGGGGGGGGGAATTGGATGGGATAATAGATTACTGTGAACTAACTCACAATAATAATAATAATAGTGAGTAATAGCACGAATACTTTTGAGTTCTTATTTGTAGGCAATTACATTGGTATAGATTCTTTTATATTGATACAAAGTTAAATTATATTGAATATTGTATGCATGCATGCTTCTACCTCTGCTTAAAACATTTTTATATATTGATATATACTTATTATATTGCAATGTACATTTCTACCTCTGATCAAAATACTTATACATTGTTTACATTTTGAGGTCATTGTCCTCACTTGTTGCACAGTTATTTATTGTATAATATTCTAATATGAAGTCTTGAGCCGGGCGGTGGTGGCGCAAGCCTTTAATCCCAGCACTCGGGAGGCAGAGGCAGGTGGAACTCTGGGAGTTCGAGGCTATCCTGGTCTACAAGAGCTAGTTCCAGGACAGGCACCAAAGCTACAGAGAAACCCTGTCTCAAAAAACCAATAATGATAATGATAATAATAATAATAATATGAAGTCTTAGTCTTTAAGTTATATAGGTATTAAGAATTATAGATCAATAGTAGTCTATGTTTGTCATACTTATAGTTAGACTAATCAGGTTCTTTAGATACAGAGAGATTATATTCTGCATGGATAGGTAATCCTCACCCACTTCAAAGAGCTGTAGAATATGGCATTTAAATAACATAGGGATTTGTTGAAGTGAGACACAATTGCTCCTGGCAGCATTCTGAGAGAATGTTGAGCACTAAAGAAAACCCACTTGGAGCTTGTCTTCTTCTTGGCAAAACTGGCCTTTGGGCAAAGAAATGCCCATGCCCCAACAACTGACAAGGTACATGGTATCCGGAAATGGATAAGCAGAACTGTCAAATCTTGCCAAGGCAGGGTAAGACGGTTTTGAAAAATGTCCTGCCTCTGAAAATGGTCTGTTGGTTATTCTAGGCCTTAGCCAAAGTTGGTTGCTTCAATGTTGCAAATGAGACTTTGGGTGATTGCCCAGGAAGCCAGTTGTCTCTGTCATTTGTTCTACATTTTGGAAGTTGCTTGATTGCCCTTCCTGCTTACTCAAGTAATATTATTTCCCTTCTCGGATCTTCAATGGGGTTGAAGACTAGATAGTTGTTACTTTCCTCTCATGACTTGGCCAAGTTTTTTGTTATTCAAGACATAAGCTAGTTAGGATAGGATAATTACTGAATATATTTGTTATCATTGTAAATAATTTTGTATTAGGCTTAGAACTCTCTTATTTAAACAAAAGGAGGAGGTGCTTTAGGAAGTCTTACAGCCAGTGGTTGGTTACTCGTCCACTAGGGGCGTGGTCTCTTATACTATTTATGCTGATGTAAAGCGTGCATCTGGCCTCTTTTCCTGCTGTGGTATTCGGTTTCTGATCTCCATTCCAGCAGAGGTTTCTGATTTGTGAGTCTACCCCTAATTAAATGTCTATTTCTCAATTCTGAACTAGTGTGGGATTTCTTTTAAGTGTCCTTCCACACCAAGCCATCTCTCCAGCTCATAAAACAAAATTTTAGGTTAAAATTAGAAAGAAAGTTCCCCTACTTCTGGGATGTACAGTAGCTCTGTCTTCTTTATTTCTCTTAAGTTTCCACTCATAATCTTATAATAATTCCCGTCTAAACTCAAAAAAGGGAGAAACTTGCTGCAGAGTGACAAGATACATAATTAAAAACTTGCATTTAAGTGGTAAATATATTACAAACATATCTATCATTTCACCTCATTCCTTTGAGGCTGGGTCTCTCACTGAATTTGGAGCCAGGCTGCCATCAAGCAAGCATTGGTGATTCTACTGTTTCTTCCTCTTGCAGCACTGAGGTCACAGGTGCTTGTTCATTTGCACCTGGATTTTCATTTTTTATGTTCATTACATTCTTATTTGTTTTGTGGGGGAGGGATTACATGCATGCTACTGTAGTTGGAGAACAATTTTTAAAAATTAGTTCCTTACATCATGTTGGTCCCAGGGATCCAACTCAGGTCATTAGGCTCTGCAGCCGACACCTTCATCTGCTAAGCCATCTCTCTGGTCCCACATTTAGTATTCTCTTATGTGTACTGGAATCTTAACCCAGATTTTCATGCATGGGAAGCAGTGTGATTTTTCTTTCTATTTCCTCAAGGAAAAAGCAGTTGTTTGGTAGCTCCACCTGTTCTTCAGGGGAGCAGATACCTTCCATGTCCAGAATTGCAATTACAGGGTTGATATATAAACGTGTTTGCTTCTTTGTATACTTCTTGTCTTTTCTGGGTAAGTTCATTTTCCAGGGTCATTTGTTATCTTGGCCAATTATGCGGAAATGGAAGAAATGGAACTCTATGTAGCTCTCAGAGACTTCTGAAACTAAGGAGTCAAAGTGTGTACTGAACCTCTTTTAGGAAGAAGACGCCTCAGCCTTTGCGAGCCTGTTCTGCTCTTGCAGAGGACTGAGCTTGGTTTCCAGCATGATTTTGGGCCGCCACCCTCTTCTGACCTCTATGGCCACCTGCAGTCTTGTGCAAATATCCACAGACAGATGCACATGCAACACAGTTTAAAATGGGTCCTAAAAAACTTCTTAAGTAGCACCCAGGTGTAGTGATGGACACCTTTTATTCCAACATCAAAAGGCAGAAACAAGTGAATCTCTTCTGAGTTCAATGCCAGCCTGGTCTTCATACTGAGTTCTAGGCCAACCAAGACTGCACAGCAAGATCCTGTCTCAAAAAAAAAAAAATTCAAGAAGCAACATATCCGGCCTAGAACCTCCAAAAGACATGCACTTTAAAATTCCTTGAGATATGGACAGGCCATCTTAAGTTATTCCATCATGTTTCCAATACGGGTTATTGGTGTGGATTCAACTCTTTATTTTTATTTATTTATTAGTTTTTCAAGACAGGGTTTCTTTGTGTAGCCCTGGCTGTCCTGGAACTTGCTCTGTAAACCAGGCTGACCTGGAACTCACAGAGACCCACATGCCTCTGCCTCTCAAATGCTGGGTTAATCCCACTACCACCCAGCTTCAATGCTTTTTTTTAATTTTCAAATACTTATTTACTTTTATGTTAAATGCACCACATCTATGCAGGTGCTCATGGAGGTCTGAAAGGGTGTCCGATTCATTTGAGTTATAGTTGTAGGTGGTTGTGAGCTGTCCACCCCATCCTAGAAACTGAACCATACTTCTCTGCAAGAGGAGTACATGCTCTTAACCACTGAGCTATCTCTCCAGCACCTGGGTGGCTGATTGAATAAGAATGGCCCCCACAGGCTCAAATGTTTTAATATTTTTTTAAGATTTATTCATTTATTATGTATACAGTGTTCTGCCTGCATGCACACCTGCACACCAGAAGAGGGCACCAGATCTCATTACAGATGGTTGTGAGACATCATGTGGTTGCTGGAAATTGAACGGAGGACCTATGGAAAAGCACTCAGTGCTCTTAACCTCTGAACCATCTCTCCAGCCCCATGTTTAAATATTTGATCCTCAGTTGATGGAACTATTTGGGATGAATTAGGAGAGATGACCTTGTTGGAGGATGTGTGTCACTAGTTGGGGGGAGGTGCTTTGAGCTTTCAAAAAACTTACAAGATATCCTGTATTCTCTCTCTGCCTCCTACTTGTGGATATAAGTTCTTAGCTATTCCTGATATCATGCCTTTATGCCATCATCATGGCCTCTAACTCTGAAATCATTGACTCAATTAAATTATGTTGTAAGTTGTCTCTGTCAGCAATAGAAAAGTAACTAATACACCCTATTTTAATATTTTGTTTTTCTGTTTGTTTTTTGCATGTTCATGTGTAGGTTCAAAACATGTGTTCACAAATGCGTGTGTCCTCATATGTGTGGAAATTATAGGACAAACTCAGTTTTCAGAGTTATAATAGACTGTTTTTGAGACATTCCCATACACATGACATAGATCTGGTTAATCAAGGAGACAGGACACCCCATACCAAGTAGAGGAATATGGTTACCCTGAAATTCCCCCAACAGATGTCTCATTCTCAGACAGCTCAGACATGATTGGTTGTCTTATCATCTACTGCAGAGAGCATGCAACTCCCACTCCAGCAGGGAGGCATATGATTTTCCACCAGAAGGGAGAGGTAGCCATACTGGGAGTCCCCCTGCAGATGCTTTCCCATCATACAAATCAGTCTCATGTGCATATCTCAGGGCCCACTACAGATACTATGCACTCATTCCTCCTCACCTTGGGTTCTGTCAGTCCCGGTTTGTGCATGCACCCATGTTCTGTGGCACAGAGGTTTGAACAAACATCAACTAACCAAGAGAAGGGACAGATGACAGATGAATGTAAACACTGAGGTTCAACTTGGTGAATCAATGAGTTTATCAGAGTTATTCACAGAAGGATGGCGTAGTGATTGCTTAAAAGGGCAAGATAGGTAGGTGCAACATTGAAAGCCTACTCCGAAATGGGTGAGGAATCCAAGCTGCAAACCTGGAGCTCTCTGAATGACCTGCAAGCAACTTGACAGCTTATACAACCTTGGGGAGGAATGAGCCTTGCGCACTAGCTAACTTTCAGGAACTTTCTCAGCCTTTGAATTGTTATTTCCTGACTCTTATTGGGCCTCTCTTTAAAGTCAGTCATTGAGGTGGCTCAGCAAGCAAGGGCATTTGCTGCTAAACCCAAGGACTGAGGAGGTTGGGTAGGGAAGAGGAGAGAACAAGCTTTCCTCCAGCTGTTCAGTTCTGTTATTTCAGCTGAGAGGGAAGAGCTATGCAGCAGCAGGCTACCCGGTCAGGGTTTCCACTTTTTTTTACAGCACTGGGGATCAGATCCAGGGTTTCAAGAAAGCTAGGCAATCACTCTAACACTGAGCTAGCCAACATTTTATTACTTTTTGAAGTAGAAAAAGTCCCAGAATGACTTGGAATTTGTCATTTTTCTACTTCAGCTTTGATCGTACAAGGGCTGACAAGCCTGCTCTACAAAGCAAAGCAATATTGAAAAAGATAAGGATAATCTGTTGTAAAGCAGGCAGAAACAAATATGTCCTTTTTTTCCTTTTAAGACAGGGTCTCATAATGTAATCCTGGCTAATTTGGAACTCACTATGTAGACAAAGCTGTTTTTAGACTCACAGATATCCTACTTCTGTCTCCTGGGTGATGGAACTAAAGGCCTTTGCCACCATGCTCTGCTCAAATATATGAATTTTATTAGTTTATTAAATATTATGATCTGATTACAAAGTCTTATTGCATTTATTTCTCATTTTTGTTGGGGTTTGTTTGGCTGATTGGTGGTTTCCTTGCTTTGTTTCGAGACAGGGTTTCTCTGCGTAGCTCTGGCTGTCCTGGAACTTGTTCTGTAGACTAGGCTAAGCTTGAACTCTTAGAGATCTGCCTGTTTGTGCCTCCCAAATGTTGGGGTTAAATGTGTGTGCCCACCACCACCCAGCTATAAAGTCTTATATTTGTATTCCGTAAGAATACCCCACAAGAGGGATGGGTTGGGGGAAAGGGGAGAGGGGGAGAGAGAAGGGAGAAGGGAAAGACTAAGGAGAGCTTGGGGAGTGTGAGGGTGGAGATGGAGGAAGGGCGGATATAGGAGCAGGGAAGAGGATATCTTAATTAAGGGAGCCATTTTAGGGTTGGCAAGAGACTTGGCTCTAGAGGGGAATCCCAGGTGTCCAAGGGGATGTCCCCAGCTAAGGCCTTGGGCAGCAGAGGAGAGGGTGCCTGAACTGGCCTTCTCCCATAGCCACACTAATGAGTATCTTGAGAATCACCATAGAACCTTCGTCCGGAGATGGATGGAGATAGAGACAGAGACCCACATCAGAGCACTGGACTGAGCTCCCAAGGTCCAGTTGAAGAGCAGAAGGAGGGAGAAGATGAGCAAGGAAGTTGCACGAGAGGTTGGTCTTCCCACTGAGACAGTGTGCCTGATCTAATGGGAGCTCACCAAATCCAACTGGACTGGGACTGAACAAGCATGTGATCAAACCGGACTCTCTGAATGTGGCTGACAATGGGGGCTGACTGAGAAGCCATTGATAAAGGAACTGGGACTTCTTTCTACTGCATGTCCTGGCATTTTGGGATCCTATTCTATTTGGATGCATACCTTCCTAGGCCTGGATGGAGGGGGAGGGCCTTGGACTTCCCACAGGACAGGGTACCCTGCCCTCTCTTAAGACTGTAGGGGGAGGAAGGAGGGTGAGTGGGGAAGCGGGAGGGGAATGGGAGGAGGGGAGGATGTGGAAATTTTTGAATGGAAAAAAAATAGTCAATAGCAAAAAATATATATACAAAAATATAACATACAAAATTTAATTATGCAAGAAAGAACTGAAAAAGGTCACAGAACTCTTTATATAGTGGCCCACAGCTGTAATCTCAGCATAGGAAAGTCGAGGCAAGAGGACCAAGATTTCAAGGCTAGTTTCCACTACAAAGTAAGTTTGAGGCAAGTTTGGGCTCCATGAGACCTTGTTTCAAAAACAAAACACAAACAATGACTGAAAGTTCAAATAAAATGCTATAACACAGTGACATGGTTCAGGGTGCAAAGGCACTTACCATCAGTCTTGATGACCCATCTAGTCGGTGGAAGGAGAACCAATTTCAGTGAGCTATTCTTGGACTTCCACATGTGTGACACACAAATAAGATACAATATATTTTCAAATATTTTCTCACACATACTAATTATTACATAATTAACAATATTTGAAAATCCCATTATGGATGCTAGGGAAGGGCTCAGTGGTTAAGAATGCTTGCTGTTGCCAGGTGGTGCGTTCAGGGGATAGAAACAGGTGGATCTCTGTGAGTTCAAAGCTAGCCCGGTCTACAGAGAGCATTCCAGAACAGATTGCAAAGCTACAGAAAAACCCTGTCTCAAAAAACAAGGAAAGAAACAAACAAACAAACAAACAAACAAAAAGAATGCTTGTTGCTCTTTCAGAAGACCAGAGTTCAATTTCCAATACCCAAGTGTGGCAAGTCACAACTAACTGTAATGCCAATCCCAGAGTTTAGACGCCCTGTCAGGGCTCCTGTGAGAGCTGTGCACAGGTGGTTCACGTGCACACGGACAAATACATACTTGAATTTTTTCTTTTTTTTTAAATATTTATTTATTTATTAAGTATACAATATTCTGTCTGCGTGTATGCCTGCAGGCCAGAAGAGGGCACCAGATCTCATTACAGATGGTTGTGAGCCACCATGTGGTTGCTGGGAATTGAACTCAGGACCTTTGGAAGAGCAGGCAGTGCTCTTAACCTCTGAGCCATCTCTCAGCCCCTTGAATTTTTTTCTTAATCTTCAAAAATCTTATTATGGTTGTGTTCAAATAATAGCATTTGTACAGAATAGTTGAGTAACAGTAAAATGCATTTCATACAAATATCAAAATTTCCATTTATGTTAACATGGCATTTTGTGCAATTATTACAGTATGGCTTGCATAGAGAAGCCGCTCAAACCTCTGCCTTTCAAAAGCCCCGCCCTCAAAAGGCCCCACCTCCTAAAGCTCTTATCTTTGGATTGGATTTTCTCCGCGTCACGTGATCGACACAGGCCCGAACAGTTGGTGAGAAGAGTCCGGCTCTTCCGTTTCAGGTTCTCTCGGTGCCGTCAAGCCTTCCCTGCCTGCCTAGTCCTTTCCGGTCTTCGTCTGCCGTGGCAGCCCTTGTCAAGCTGATTTGGATCTTTGGTTCCGTCTTTGTCATGGCAACGCCCTTACTCTCCTTCCATCCACAGTCTGTCATGGCAGCGTCCTGAGCAGACACTTCCTGACCCGTCTAGCGCTTTCCATGGGCGCTTCCTATTCCTAAAGCCATTCATGGTGGCTCTCAGGTCTCACCGGAAGTAATCTACCGGAAGTGAGCCGGTGCTTCTGCCGGAAGCCAGCGCAGCGCTGGGAAAGATGGCGGCGGTGGGTAACGCGGTTCCTTGCGGGGCCCGGCCTGGCTGGGCCCGGGGCAACGGTCCTACGTATCCTGGGCCGCGAGGGCGGCAGGTGCTGGCCGCAGGGCCAGCGCTCATAGCGAGTGGCGACGAGCTGGTGGCCGCCGTGTGGCCATACCGGCGGCTGGCTCTTCTGCGGCGCCTCACCGTGCTGCCGTTCGCCGGGCTGCTGTACCCAGCCTGGCTGGGCGCCGCCGTCAGCGGTTGCTGGGACTGGGGCAGCAGCTGGACCCAGATCCCCGAGGCCGCTCTGCTAGCGCTCGCCACCATCTGCCTCGCGCACGCACTCACTGTCCTGTCAGGGCATTGGTCTGTGCACGCACACTGCGCGCTCACCTGCACCCCGGTAAGTGCGCGCGCACGACCCCGACCAGGACCAGGCACAGTGGGGCCTAGCAGGGGTTCCGGGCTGCAGCGGGCTTGCGTATCCCCAGTCACGGCTACAGCTTTCCAATTGCAAGGCCCGAGTCTCCAGAGGCGCCCTCTGCCCCGCGTCTTAGGGTCTCCAGAGTCTCCAGAGGCACCCTATGACCCCGCCGTGACTCGCCATGCGACTGTTGTGTGGTCATTGTGATTCACAAGAAACACATCTAACAGACTTAGCGTAGAACCCATATGTTACTGTTTGTGAATTTTTATCTTAGCTACCATATGGCATGTTGTTCTTGGAACGGTACTACTTTCCTTCTCCATAGTCTCCTACCTTGGTTTTTCTTTTCTTCCTCTGTTTGTATAGGACAGGGTCCTCACTATGCTGCCCTGGCTCGTCTGGTACTCAAAGATATCTGCCTACCTCTGTTTCCAGCATGCTGGCATTAAAAGCCTGTGCCACCATTTCTGGCTCCTACTTTGTTTTTCTGAAGTATGAGGCTAGACCTGTAGGGTGATTCCCCTAATCTGTTTGTATTCAGCCTCTGTTCCTTGCTAGACCCAAAGGAGCATGTAGTTCATCCTGGTGCCTAAGAGGAGCAGGAGCGACTTTTAAATGAACAGCTTAGTCTCTCAATGGTGTCTGTCTATAGCGTAAGGACGGTTAATAAGTTACAGGCTAGTCAGAGGCTGTGCAGTGCCCCAAGCTCAGAACTCTAAATGCAGCACTGCAGCGACCCCAAGGTGCTCTGGGTTGGCAGGTAACACCAGTGACCACACTACAGATCCCACTAAATTTGAAGCCTGGGGCAAGGATATCTGCTCAAGCCAGCTTCTTTTTTTCTAATACCAGCTCTGAGTTGATCCTCAGGAAAGGAGGAAGTGTCAAGGACTGCAGGGAAAACCAGAATATCCTGTACATACCCTTTCTGACTCTCAGTCCCAAGAGAGTGCATCCCGTTGTCTCCTTATTTACATTTGTCCTGCAGAGGGTTTGGCACTGAGGGTTAGTAGTTGAGTTGTGTGTGGGGGCGGTAGGTATGGAACCCTCAATCCCTAGTAATCTAATTACCTTTCGGTAGCTAAGCATTTGTAGAGGAGAACTTCCTCTCCTAGGATGGAGAAGTGAGTGGGAGCAGCTAAGCAGCCTTGGGGTGAGGAGGGAGATAAGGGTTTGCTTCTCCTTAGGTTTCAGTTTCACTCTGTAAGGTGACTGAGGGAGGCTGAGATAACCTGTAAGTGCCTATTTGCCTCGGTGCCAGCTCCCTACATAGCACCTTGTTCTTCTTTGGTGTCATTTTAGCTCATCATTGTGTCTTTGTTTCTGTTTTCTTTATGGTTCCAGGGCCATTCAGGCCCTTGGGAGTAACATTTCTTCAGGGTCACCACAGTGTGCCCCCCAGTCATTTCTAGGTGTAGCAGTACAGCTTATGGCGGAGTGTTTCTTTCTTTCTCTCTCTCTTTTTTTTTTTTTTTTGGTTTTTCGAGACAGGGTTTCTCTGTGGTTTTGGAGCCTGTCCTGGCACTAGCTCTTGTAGACCAGGCTGGTCTCGAACTCACAGAGATCCACCTGCCTCTGCCTCCCGAGTGCTGGGATTAAATGGCGGAGTGTTTCTTGTGTCGGGAAAGTAGAAGGGAGAAAAACATTGGAGAAGAAGGTGGACTCATTTGTTACTGCCGAAGACAGATAACACTAAGTAGAATCCCAGGGAACTTTAGATGGGGCCACTTGGGGAGGGCTCCAGAGTAGGTGACATTTAAGCAAAGGGAACTAGCTGTCTCATTGTGTGTGCTTCCTGCAAGGAAAGTGGTGTGGAAGAAGGAGGCATGCCCAACTTCTCGGCATCCCGCACATAATTCCCTCTAGGGAAACTCACAGTTAAGTTACCAAAAAAAATCTCGTGCTGTTTTAGGTATACTTATGGTTTTATATCACATTCATAGCTGTCTTTGGCTGCAAGTGCCCACAGGCTGTAGGAGGGATATGCTTGGATACCAAGGTTCTTAGCTCAGGGACAGGCAAGCCTGACTGTGCAGCATACTAGGGAGCAGTAAGCCAGCCAGAGAGACCCAGTGTGGTGGCAAGTGTGCTGTGGCAAGTCTTGAGTCACGTGAGTGGAGAGCAAACTAAGTGTTCCATATGGCTCTGAGTTCATGCTCAGAGTCCTAGGTGATGAGTATGCTTGTGACCTCAGCTTTCTAATATAGGACCAGTGATCAAGTAGGGTATGGCCAAGCCAGCACTAGAGACTAGGTACATAGTCATAACATTCTGTGGAGCCGCTGTCCCACACTCCTGCCCTGTGAGGGCATGCACTTTGGGTTAAGAAGGGATCAATAACAATCTTTGGCTTTTGACAGGAGTATGACCCCAGCAGAGCAACCTTTGTGAAGGTGGTGCCAACCCCCAACAATGGCTCCACTGAGTTGGTGGCTCTGCACCGTGACAAGGTAGGTAGGGATGCCCTGCAGGGTAACTGGAATAGGCATTTGTGTAGTGTTCCTAAGCACTGATGTCCACACCCCACCTCCAGGATGAAGATGGGCTGGAGGTGCTGTCATTTGAATTCCAGAAGATCAAATATTCCTATGATGGCCTGGAGAAAAAGCAGTTTCTCCCAGTGGCCTTCCCAGTGGGGAACACCTTCTCCTACTATCAGAGCAACAGAGGCTTCCAGGAAGACTCGGAGATCCGAGCTGCAGAGAAGAAGTTTGGGAGCAACAAGTGAGTCTGCAACTTCCCCATGAATCCCTGTGCCCTGCTGCCCTGCTCTGCTCCTGCTTCATGAGCCCTGGCAGTAAGGCAGAGGCTCTGCTTTTAAATCAAAACTGCTAGGTGACCCGCTCTGCTCTAGTTTCCTCCAAACTTGTCTGCCAATAGGGCCTTAGAGGACCAGGAGCCTCTGCTTTGTGGTTGTAAGACCTTGGTTAGAGGGTTGTCCTGTCTTGAGTGACCATTCTGACCATTTCTGAGTGTCTGTTTTGTGACTCTTGTTATCCCCCTCTTGGTGTGTGTGGTAGTGGGTGGGTGTGCATGTGCATGCAAATATGTGAGGCTGGAGGCCAGCTTCAGTTATCCCAGGAACCGTCCACCTTGTCTCTCTGAATTGGAGCTCACTAAATAGCAACATCAGCAGTTCTCCTGTCTCTGCCTCCCTAGTGCTGCTACACTTGGTTTTTTACACAGAGTCTGGAACTTGAACTTAGGTCCTCATGCTTATAAGGCAAGCGCTTTATCAAATAAGTTGTGTCCTTGGCCTGCCCTCCCTGACAAACATGGAATTAGAATTTATTTTTCCCTTGTCAGGCTTTCTCCTTGTAGCCCTGGCTATCCTGAAACTCAGTCTGTAGACCAGGCTGGCCTAGGCCTCCCAGAGATCCACCTGCCTCTGCCTCCCGTGTACTGGAATTCAAGGTGTATGTACCACTGCCCAGCATGAAATTAGATTCTTCCTTGCAATTTCTGTTCAACTTTATGCTCATATGCATCTCCACACATTAGAAATGGTGATGACACACGTTCGGTGGGGTTGGAGTACAGCTCAGTGGTTGAGTGCTTGCCTAATGAGCTAGACTGGATTCCACCTCCAACCCTGCAAAAAGAAAACCTCCTTGATACTGTGTAGGATGATAGATACTCCCTGCAGACGTTCTTCTTTAATCTTTTACTAAAATTAAGGTGCTGATGAGCATCTAGGGGAGGACAGTGCAAAGCTGGGTACCAAACACCATCATTTGGCATCACAGCCCCCATGGTGTCCACCCTGACAAAGTGCTTAACAGGAGACCTGTAGAGATCTTAGGATTTTCCTCCTGTGGTGCTGTTCATGGAACCTGGTGCCTAGCATGTGCTAGACAGGAGCTGTCCATCGAGCTGTCACTCCCCTAGCTGTCCACCCTAGGTGTCCACTCCAGCTGTCGACCCTAGCTGTTTACTCTAGCTGTCCACCCTAAGTGTCCACTCCAGCTGTCCACCCTAGCTGTTTACTCTAGCTGTCCACTCTAGGTGTCCACTCCAGCTGTCCACCCTAGCTGTTTACTCTAGCTGTCCACCCTAGGTGTCCACTCCAGCTGTCCACCCTAGCTGTTTACTCTAGCTGTCCACCCTAGGTGTCCACTCCAGCTGTCCACCCTAGCTGTCCACTCTAGCTGTCCACTCTAGCTGTCCACCCTAGGTGTCCACTCCAGCTGTCCACCCTAGCTATCCACTCCAGCTGTCCACCCTAGCTGTCCACCCTAGCTGTTTACTCTAGCTGTCCACCCTAGCTGTCCACTCCAGCTGTCCACCCTAGCTATCCACTCTAGCTGTTTACTCTAGCTGTCCACCCTAGGTGTCCACTCCAGCTGTCCACCCTAGCTATCCACTCTAGCTGTCTCTCTCCTAGCTGTCCATCCTACCTCTCCACCCTAGCTATCTCTCCCCTAGGTGTCCACTCTAGCTGTCCACCCTAGCTGTTTACTCTAGCTCCCACACCCTTAGCTGTCCATGAGGTTCTTTCACAGCTCAGTTGCTTTTTAGGAAATGTAAATATTACCAATATTACCATATCCAGTACCAAGTTAGAAGAATCATTTGGTGGTCTGTGCGACCCTAATGTTGTCCATGTTAATGGCCTGGGACATATTTTTATGCTGTCACTCTGGGTGTTTTTGTTTTTAATCTGTGGGATTGTTCTGCAGTTTGTACTTCTCAAATCCCACCATGTCTGGGAAAGTCTGAGTACCCTTGCAGTTTGAGAGCTGAGCAAAGGAAACCCAAGTCAGATTGGGTGACCACATGTTGCTATAGGAGACACCACAGGGACAAGCAGTTTGAACCCTAGGGCTTATTCAGGAAAATATTACAAAATCTCAAGGCCAGTAAGATGATACCAAGCCTGACAACCTGAGTCTGACCCCAGGACCCACACGGTGTAAGGAGAGAATTAACTTCTGTAAGTTATCCTCTGACTGCCATACACACACTGTATCACGTGCATGCCACCCCTCCCTCTTTATACAAAAGAGAAACATAAAAGTTTTTTAAAGGACCATGCATTGTGGTATACATCTTTAATCCCAATACTTAGGAGGCAGAAACCATTGAATTTCTATGAGTTCCAGGCCATAGTGGGAACCTGTTTCCAAAAAAAAGAAGAAACAGGGGGGTGGAGAATCCCAGTTCCAGGGGTAGAGACTCCAGAGTTCCATCCCTGCCAGCACATAAACTAATGGCGGTGGCACACTCTTGTCATTCTAGCACTCAGAATATGGGGGCAGGGATGTCAGTTCAGACTGCCTCCTTGGCCCTGTAAGGAGCTTGAAGGCAGCCTAGGATACATGAGAACCCATCTCAGAAAAAGAACATCCAGTTTCAGTGGAGATCAGGCTCTGTCACCAGGGTTCCCCTTCTCCCAGGCACCCTGCCCTGCTGCCTGTGTCACTGACCAGATATTCTTACCTTGCTCTGGGGTGGATAGTATTGGGAAGAACCTGTCACAGGGTTCAGCAGAGCAAGGGGCTCAGTGGGTAAGGACTGCACATTGTCAGCCGGTCTGCGCCTGGCTGGTGAGCAAGCAAGGAGTGTGTGAGCACAGCCTCTGCCTTGGGTAGTCTATACCTTTGGAAATCTGCAGAGGTTCCCAGTTAGAGGTGGCAGGGCCAGGGTCTCCCCTGCTTCAGCCTCATCCAGGAATTTGACAAGTATGGTCTCTTGCAGGGCCGAGATGGTGGTACCTGACTTCTCTGAGCTTTTCAAGGAGAGAGCCACAGCCCCTTTCTTCGTGTTTCAGGTAACAACAACTCTGTCCCTTGCACCAGTTCCTTCTTTGGGGCTGTTTCAGCCAGAGTGAGCCTGGCTGCCCTTGCAAACCCCAGAGTCTCTCCCTGCCCTCAAGGATTATTGGTGTTTGCCAGGATTTCTGGGTACAGGATAGGTGGGTAAGGCTGACAGGCTGCTGCCTCCCAGGTGTTCTGTGTGGGGCTTTGGTGCCTGGATGAGTACTGGTACTACAGTGTCTTCACTCTGTCCATGCTGGTGGCTTTTGAGGCTTCCCTAGTGCAGCAGCAGATGAGGAACATGGCAGAGATCCGCAAGATGGGCAACAAGCCCCACATGATACAGGTGTGACTGATGGAACAGGTGGGAGGGACGGGTGGATGGTAGCCCTGCTCAGCACTGGGCGAGCACCATTCATAGTCTGTTGACACACTTCCCCTACTCATACTTCCAGGTCTACCGCAGCCGAAAGTGGAGGCCTGTCGCCAGTGATGAAATTGTTCCTGGGGACATCGTGTCCATTGGTGAGGCAGGATTTTTCTCCCTCCAGACAGAAACCATAGTCTTAGACTGTGGCTGACCCTCCTGCCCGCCCGTTGCAGGCCGATCCCCCCAGGAGAACCTGGTACCATGTGATGTGCTGCTGCTGCGGGGCCGCTGCATCGTGGACGAGGCAATGCTCACAGGGGAATCGGTGCCACAAATGAAGGTGATGGGTGGGATTCATAGTTCCCTAACCAGGGCAGGAGAGGCAGGTGGGCTGGCTTCATTTCCATAGATTTGGGTGAGCCAGGTGGAGAGAACCAGAATATCCAGTCAGGATGGGCATAGAGAATCCAGGAAGATTCTCTGTATCTGTGAGTTGGTCTAATGCAGATCACAGGGCACTAACTCCACAAGTCCTGTAGTGAGAAAGTACCAGCCAAGGAGCCCGGATGGAAAGGATTTGCTGATCTAGGTAGGAGTGTCCTCATGGGAGACAGGCAGGTCCCTGGGGCCGGATGCATACAGAGATGTAGCCTACTAATGCCTCAGACCAGAAGGCTGTCATCCAGTTCTGATGTTTCCTTTCTCAGGAGCCGATTGAAGACCTAAGCCCAGACCATGTCCTAGACCTGCAGGCCGATTCCCGGCTACATGTCATCTTTGGGGGCACCAAGGTGGTACAGCACATCCCCCCACAGAAGGCAACCTCTGGCCTGAAGTGTAGGTGCCTCGAGGGTGTCCTGGAGATCCTGCACCTATTGTAGCATGAAGGATGTTAATGACACATGCCTCTGCTTGTCTCCTCAGCGGTTGACAATGGATGTGTGGCCTATGTCCTGAGGACTGGATTCAATACTTCCCAGGTATGGTCTTTGATCACATCTAGGAGGGCCCAAAGTGTATGATGGATCCTTCCAGAACATTCACTCTTTAAGGCTAATGCAGACCTTACCATCCTAGTGCTGGCTTGCTCTCCCTGCCCAAAGATGTATCACGAATAATAAACACCCAGAGACAGATGTTGGGGTTCAAGCTGAAGATCAGAAAAGCAAAGCAGCCAAGCCAGTAGAGAAGTCTTACGTCCGCCAAGGCTGGGCGACTGTAGACTGAGCCCAGACCTCTGTCTCCTCTAGTCTTGTATTCCCCTTTAGTGCTGGGACTAGAGGGGTGTGGCTCCTAGTGCTGGGATTAAAGGCATGAGCCACCACCACCTAGATCTGTTTCTGCATTGGTCTCACATAGCCCAGGGTGGCCTTGAACTCACAGGGGTCCGTCTGCAGCTGTCTCTCAAATCCTGGGATTAAAGGTGTGTCCTTTAATGACTTAGTTTTACCTTCTGATCTTCAGGCAAGTCTTATTTATTAAGATATAAATAAAATATTATTATACAAGGTAGTCTGTCTGTGACCATCCTAGGAGAAGGGTGTTGAGATGCTGTGGTAAATCCTTCACAATTCTGCCTGGAGGGGTGATGAAAGCCTAACTTCTTCCTTTGCACTCCACACACACGCAGACTCACACACCCCATGGCCCTGTGGCTGGCATCTTTAACTCTCGTTGGAAATCTAACTGGGGCTCTAGTCTGCCTGCTTCATGGTCTGACGTGAGCATCGCTGTTTCCTACAAAGGGAAGCCAGCCTCAGTGCTCTCAGGGAGGGGAGGCCACTGTCCCCCGTAAACCTCCCAGGAAAGACTGTTCCACCGCCCCCATCCCCATCCCTGCAGGGCAAGCTGCTGCGTACAATTCTCTTTGGGGTAAAGAGGGTGACTGCGAACAATCTGGAGACCTTCATCTTCATCCTCTTCCTCCTGGTGTTTGCCATTGCTGCAGCTGCGTATGTGTGGATTGAAGGTAAGGACAATGACAGCCCCTGCTCCACACCCCCATCCCTGCCCCAGGCTACCAGGCCCTGTTTCCACAGGAACCAAGGACCCCAGCCGGAACCGCTACAAACTCTTTCTTGAGTGTACCCTGATCCTCACCTCAGTTGTACCCCCTGAACTGCCCATTGAGCTGTCCCTGGCTGTCAACACCTCCCTCATTGCTCTGGCCAAGCTCTGTGAGTACTGAGTGTTTGGTGGGGTGTGTTACAGAACAGGCAGGAGCCTGGAGGGACCCCCTGACTCCAGGTCCCATCCCCCACCCCTAGACATGTACTGCACTGAGCCTTTCCGGATCCCCTTTGCTGGCAAGGTCGAAGTGTGCTGCTTTGACAAGACAGGTACCTTGACCAGTGACAGCCTGGTGGTGCGTGGTGTGGCAGGGCTGAGGTGAGCATAAAGGGACTCCCCCACCCTATCCCACCCCACCCCACCCCACTCCAACCCACCCCACCTCCAGCAAACAGAACTAAACTTGACCTGAGCCTCCACTGAAGTCCTGGTTCTGAGGTTCTATTACAGAGGTCCTATTTGGATATCAGTATTAGTGGTGTCAGAGGTAGGGAATTTGATTCGGGCTAAGAAGAGCCAGCACAGACCTGGTGCCTCATTTGTTGGGACCTCAGGAATCATCCTTGAGGCTGGTAGTCTCAGATGGACCACTTCCTCACCAGGGTATCTTTAGTGACCATCACACTGAGTACTGACAACTCAGAGTAGTCCCTGGGGACACTCACTAGAGATTTCCCTGGCGGAGGTGCAACTCACCCACCCTCCTCTCTCCACATGTGACCAACTATTCCATTGCAGAGATGGGAAAGAGGTGACCCCAGTGTCCAGCATTCCCATAGAAACACACCGTGCCCTGGCCTCCTGCCACTCGCTCATGCAGCTGGATGATGGCACCCTAGTGGGTGACCCCCTGGAGAAGGCCATGCTGACAGCTGTGGACTGGACGCTGACCAAAGGTGAGGGGCTAGCATCCAAGGCCTAGCATGGGTGGCCTCTTTGTCCTGGGCAGGCTAGCCCATGATGGTGACATTCTTCCAGGCTAGTGCCAGGCTGGCCTCGCATTGGTATCTTTATGGGTCAGTGTCCTGTCTTCCATGGCTGATGTGCCTGCTGTGACCAGCAGGGTTCTGGGAATGCTGGGGTGGGAAAGTTGGAGCAGAGTGTGGGGGGCTTGGCTACCTCTCCGGAGCAAAGCCCCTCAGGACCCGTACTTATTTGTTTCCAGATGAGAAAGTTTTCCCCCGAAGTATTAAAGCTCAGGGGCTGAAAATTCACCAGCGCTTTCATTTTGCCAGTGCCCTAAAGCGAATGTCCGTGCTCGCCTCCTACGAGAAGCTCGGCTCCACTGACCTCTGCTACATCGCGGCTGTGAAGGGGGCCCCTGAAACCCTGCATTCCATGGTGAGCCGGCCCCAACCTTGGGGGAAGGGATAGGCAGGGAACAGGCAGTGACATGTCCCCTGCGTTCTGTGCAGTTTTCCCAGTGCCCAGCTGACTACCACCACATCCACACTGAGATCTCTCGGGAAGGAGCCCGTGTCCTGGCTCTGGGGTACAAGGAGCTAGGGCATCTCACGCACCAGCAGGTGAGGGTCGGCCACACTCACAGCCCCTACTACCCTGCCACATCAATGGGAGTGGGTGCAATTTCATGTTGCCTTCTCTGCTCTGGGATGTGCTAGGCACCTTCTTGGGGAAGGCCAGAAGGCATCTCAGATTCCACCATTCTTGTCCCAACCACCTGGTGGTCAGAAGGCCTTAGCGGGTCTGTACCCTTCCCTTTCCTTCCCTCCATTTATCTCTGCCCCTCTTTGCCACCTCTAACAGCCCTTTGACCTACTTCTTGGTCCTGATCTAGACTGCTTACTGCCTCCAGCCCTCTAGAACATAATGTCAGCCCACAGCCCCGACTATGGAGACCCACTCAAGCCAGGATTCAAGCCTCTGTCCTCCTGCATTATGTTTGGCTTGCTTCTGGGTCTGGAGAGCCCTCTTTCTCCCAAGCCTGGCCCCCTGGTCCTGTCTACCCTGACCCTCTGCCCCATGCCTTCACTCCTATTTTACTGTGTATTCTGGGATTTTTATCACCCGCCTTCCCTGCTGCTTTTTGGCTTTCATGATGGTGGTCGCCTTGTGCAGTCCCACTTCTGAACTGAGCCACAGAGTGCTCTATGATGTCTCACAGTCCACAATCATGAGTATAGACACAGTTGGATCTAGACCCCATCATCATTAGCTGAACCCCACTTGGCACCTTCCTCGCCTCTCCCCTCCTGACTTAGACATTTCTCTTCTTAGGGGACTGGGCCTCTCCTCTCCTGGCACCATCACACACACACAGTAGCTCTAGTTGCTGAGGCACTTGTCGTTACCTGCTTTCCTGACTGGGTTCCTCACTCTGGGAGATTTGAAGAGGCTAGTGGGAAGGATAGATGGTGAACATATCCTGCGTCTGTTCACAGGCCCGGGAGGTCAAGCGGGAGGCACTGGAGTGCAGCCTCAAGTTCGTGGGCTTCATTGTGGTCTCCTGTCCACTCAAGGCTGACTCAAAGGCTGTGATCCGAGAGATCCAGAACGCATCCCACCGGGTATGAGCAAAGTGAGAAGTTGGAGCAGGGGTGGGGGCCTGGGACTGGCAGCAGAGAACTGACAGCTCTAGTTCTCAACAGTGAGGAGACCACAGGTTTTAAGCTGGGGTGTAGATATGGCTGGTAGAGGATGCTCTGTAACCCTCCTCACCTCATCAGTCTGTGTGTGACTAAGAAGGAGACAGAAGCTGGAGGGAAGAGATCTGGAGGCCATGCCTGTCCTCGTGTACAGTCTCAGAGAGAGGCAGAAAACACAACTGGTCCCCAGTGAATCATCATAGGTCATGGCATATCTACTTGCCTTTTCCATTACTAAAATGTTCTCTGTACAAGCAGGTACCAGGCCCTGAGCACGGACAGACAAGAGCTAATTCTTAATTTGTGTTTTAAGTAAAGGCAATAAACGAAATGTGGTGACATGCCCATCACCCTAGCAGTAAGAGGCAGAGGTCAGCGGGTCAATGTGAGTATGAGTCCAAGGCCAGCCAGGCCTTCATAGTGAGACCTTGTCCCAAAAAGCAAAAAGTAGGATTTGAGAGTTGGCTCAGCAGTTAGGAGAACGTGGTGCTCACTCATGAGTACCAGAATTTGAATCCTGACAGCACACAAGAACTGTAACTACAGCTGTGGGAGATGGCACACACCCATTCCTATAATCATAGTAAACAGTGAACTGCTTTACAAAGAAGCAGTGCATTGGGGCTGAAGTGTGACTCAGCATGTGCTTAGTGTGTGAGCAGCCCTAGTGCCAGCTCAGCACTAGGACTGTGGTGTCCAATGAACTGCTACACCCCTGCCATTTGGGTAGCACATCCTGGGTTGTAGGCTGTGCTGTCCCAGAAAGGTTGTGGCCTTTTCTCTCATACTTTTTTTTTGGGGGGGGGGGGGGAGTCTCTCATACTTTTAGGAGGAGCTGTAAAGCCGAGGTAAGAATTCTGCCCAGCAAGTCTTCCCTGCTAAGCCCTGTCCCCTATTCGCTATCCCCTAGGTGGTCATGATCACAGGGGACAACCCACTCACTGCCTGCCACGTGGCTCAGGAGCTGCACTTCATTGATAAGGCCCACACGCTCATCCTGCATCCTCCCTCAGAGAAAGGTGAGGCTGGGTAGCTGGGGCCCTAGTCTAGGACCAGCGCCTTACCACTATTTACTGCTGATTCCAATTGATGTCCACTCCACTATGAGGAGGCCTCAGACATTAAGGCCTTTGGATATGAAGGCCAAGAGAGATAGGTACTGCGGCGTATAGGTGTGCGGTATAAGGGCATTCATTGGTTCCTGAGCCTGCCTTGTTTGTTTACAACAGGCCTCATACACTACCAGACAGAGGCACTCATTCCTCATCCTTGCCCACCTTGGGCTGGCAGGTCCCCAATACCTGATGAAGGCACCTGTTGGCCAACATTGAGGGTGGTAGATCCTGGGTAAAAGTCATGGCGTGTTCCTAGCACATCTGTCTGCCCTGCCCAGCACTGTGAGCAGCTTCTGTGCACATTGAAGGGAGGAGGTAAACTGCTAAACTGGCTCTTGGCATCTTGCTTGTTAGCAAGGAGGCTGGGCCTCAAAAGTAAGTTCACTTAGTTATGTGTGGAGGGTGCGCTCCTGTCAGCCCTGCAGTTGAGGCAGGAAGATTGCTGTTAGTTCCAGGAGAGCCTGGGCTACATGGTAGCTTTCAGGCCAGTTTGTTCGTACGTATCTTCTGAGACCAGGCTTTAGAGCCCTTCCTGAATAAGCAACTAAACCCACTTCTTGTCACTTAGTGCAGGGCCTATATGAGGGGCAGTGGGTAGCTCAGTGCAGGATAGCAGAGTAGAAGGTGGTGGATATACCCAGCTAGGAAGGCTTCTAGAACCTTCCCACTGCTTCTCAAAGAGCTTAGTCATCACTCTCATCTGTTGGCCCCAGCTCTCCCTCCATTCCAGCCCTGTATGCTATGTTCTTGGACCTGAGGGTTGTGGGCAAGTGATCCTAAAGTGATGATCATAGCTGTTACTTTACCGGCAGGTCAAGCAGGTTTACTAAACCTCCCTCTCACACAGTCTAGGGTGGGAAGTCAGAGCTGGGTGTACTGATGAGCCACCCTCCCCCAGCCTACTCCTGGATCTGAGCTGCAGAAGAAAAAGTGGGTCCCGTGGGGCTTAGCATGGGAGGGATCCTAGGTACAAAAGGGTTAGAGTTCAGATTGGCAGTGGAGAAATTGTTAGATGAGGGATCAGTGTCATGTAACTTCCTGAGGGAGAAGGTGGCTTGACTTCTGAGACCAGACCTCCTGTGTTTGCATCTAGCCCCATCATGCTTAGATTCCTCAGTCCTCCTGAGGGTCCTCTGTGTGTTCTTTGTGAAATGCCCAGACCAGGATTAGGTTCTGGGTGAGGCTGTGGTCTTGGCCCTGGAGTACCAACCCTTACCATAGATGTGACCCACAGGCCGGCCGTGTGAGTGGCGCTCCATTGATAGCAGCATCGTGTTGCCTCTGACCCTGGGTTCCCCCAAGGCACTGGCCATGGAGCACGCACTATGCCTCACGGGCGATGGCTTGGCTCACCTGCAGGCTGTGGACCCCAAGCAGCTGCGCCACCTCATCCCTCATGTGCAGGTGTTTGCCCGTGTGGCTCCCAAGCAGAAGGTATGTGCTGGACCCTGGAGTTGGGCACTGGGGACTTTGGGGATGGCTGCAGCCCCATTATTTCATGTCTACCATGCAGGAATTTGTCATCACCAGCCTGAAAGAGCTGGGCTATGTGACTCTCATGTGTGGAGATGGCACCAATGACGTGGGCGCACTGAAGCATGCTGATGTGGGTGAGCTCCAATAGCTGGGAGCTGTGTCTCCATCGCTAGAGTAGGAACATCTCACCTGGCCCTGTTGCTCATAGACAGTCAGGGGTATTTGACTCTTAAGATAGGAGCTGGGTGTGGCTCTGTGGTGGAGGTCTTTATATGTACAAAATCCTGGACTTTATCCCAAACACTGAAAAAAGAAGTAATTTTAATTAATAACTTCCCTGGGCAGTGGTGCTCATCCAGGCAGTACTCAAGCGAATCAGGGGTTCAAGTTCAAGGGTAGCCTGGTTACATGGAACCCTGTCTTTTAAAAAGAAATCTTGATGGGGCTGTAAGGTCAGGGAAGGGCACATGCACAAGGAACAGAGGATAGAAGCAAGAGGTTGGGGGCATTGTGTGAATCCCACAACCAGGCATGATTGCCACAGGCCATTGACAAGACAAGTGTGTCAACCCTGGACTGCAAAGGTTGAGCTTTGGTCTTTCTTCTTTTTCATCTGGCCTGCATCATCTGAGTTCTCACCCTCAAAGACTTTTCTCTCAAGTGATAAGTTTTCAGTTGCTCATTTTAGGTTCTGATAGGATTTGTATGCTCATTTGAGCCTGGATCTTGCTGTGTTACATGGCCCGGAACTCAAGATCCTGCTATCTCAGCCTCCAGAGGACTAGACCTGCACCAACATGGTTCTGACACATCTGAATTGGTGTGTTCTCCATTTGATTTCTTGTGGCTTCTACTTTTTTTGTTGTTGTTGTTTCAAATAACAAATATTCACATTCCCTCTTTACAAACTGAAGTAATGCTTTTTAAAATATTTGGTTCTGGGCCGGGCAGTGGTGGCGCATGCCTTTAATCCCAGCACAGAGACAGGCAGATCTCTGTGAGTTCAAGGCCAACCTGGTCTACAAGAGCTAGGTCCAGGACAGGGTCCAAAGCTACAGAGAAACCCTGTCTTAAAAAAACAAACAAAAAAATTGGTTCTGGCTGGGCAGTAGTGGCTCACACATATAATCCTAGCATTCAGAAGGCAGAGGTAGGTGAATCTCTGAATTCAAGACCAGCCTGTTCTAAAAATTAGTTACAGGACAGCCAGGACTACACAGAGAAACCCTGTTGAGAAAAAAAAAAGTTCTAAATTGAACTTGGGCACTTGAGCATGGGTAAGCAGGTATTCAACCACTGAGCTATATCCCCACTCTTGCTTTCTTTTTTCATACCCTGTTTTAAAATACGTTGATTAGTATTGTGTGGTGTGTGTTCATGCTGGTGGGGGCACATGCCTGCTAGCACGTAGCTATAAAAGTCAGAAGACAGCCTTGTGGAGTGGGTTCTCTTCACATTCACATGAATGCCAGGCACATGTGGGAAGTGCTTTTATCTGCTAAGCCATTCTCCAGTCTCTTAGGGCACCGTAGAGCAGTCACGTGAAATGGAGAAGCTTGGAACTGGTGGGATGAGAAGTAGCTCTGCAACTGGACCCTGGTCCCTGCCCTTCCATCACTCCTTCCCGATACCCTATCAGGTGTAGCACTCCTGGCCAATGCCCCTGAAAGGGTTGTTGAACGGCGACGGCGGCCAAGGGACAGCCCAGTCCTGAGCAACAGCGGCCCCAGAGTCTCCTCCAAGTCAACCAAACAGAGGTCGGCACTCCTGTCCCCTGAGGAGCCACCAACCTCCAACAGGGTGAGTATTCAGGTTGGAAATGCCGATCACCCTTGCTAGCCAGGGCTGACCCCTGCTGCTCACCCCACAGGACCGCCTGAGCCAGGTGCTGCGGGACCTGGAGGATGAGAGCACCCCCATTGTGAAGCTGGGGGATGCCAGCATTGCAGCACCCTTCACCTCCAAGCTGTCCTCTATCCAATGCAGTGAGTCCTGAGCACCTAGTTCTGCCCCTGCTGGAGCCCTGCTCACCCAGCGCCCTGCCCAATTGTGCCCAGAGCCACACCCAACCCAGCACCCTGCCCACTCATGCCCTCCTTCCCCACAGTCTGCCACGTCATCAAGCAGGGCCGTTGCACATTGGTGACGACGCTGCAGATGTTCAAGATCCTGGCCCTCAATGCTCTCATCCTGGCATATAGCCAAAGTGTCCTCTACCTAGAGGGTGTCAAGTTCAGCGACTTCCAGGCTACTCTGCAGGGGCTGCTGCTGGCCGGCTGCTTCCTCTTCATCTCCCGCTCCAAGGTGGGCCCTGGACCTAGGGCTGGCCACTGTGCATTTCAAGAGCTCTTGGAATTTTCAACCCATGTTACAGGCAGAGACCTAGAGCCAGAGGCAGGACTGCCCCTTAGGCTGTATAGAACATGCACACAGTGGCAGGCCTGGCTGGCTGCCAGTGATATCACAGTGATACATTGCTGTCTGTGAGCCTGGGGTTCAGGCAGGTCACAGTCCCCAGGGCAAAGGAAGTGATAAATGGGAGCAAGCAGAGAACTCACAGTGCTGTGAGGGGAAAGTGTGTCACAGGCTTCAGGGATAGCCACGGCGGCCTCCTGAGGAAAGGGCGCTGCCACAACCAGGAGTCTACGCTGGTCACTGATGTGGCAAAATAGAGGTCCCAGTGGCCAGAGGGTATATGTGTCAACTTCCCGTCAAGGTGAAGAAAGGCTGCACAGGGCAGCTTGAAACAAAAGGTCTGTCATGGCTTAGTCTTCCAGACATTTCAGGCCATATTTAGAGCTACTCACCTAACAGCAGGTAAAAGAGGAAGGCCTGGGATTATCCCCTAGGCTACACTCCCGTCATGCTGACCCCACTGTCTTTCCTCAGTCCAGGCATAGGTCACATAATCACTTTGCAAATCCTCTTGTGTTCCCCGGGTCTTCTGAAGACATTTTAGTTCCCTCCTTAATAGGGTGGGAAGGTAGCAGACTGGACTAGGCATACCCATAGCCACTAGGCTCTGCCTGCCATTTTGGGGTAGAGAGTAAATCTGTTTCCTAACAGACCTCCATTGCTACCATGGAGTACAGATGATTTTGGGCATAGGCAGCCCCAAGATCAGGATGAAACAAGATGCCTGAGGAGGCAGGAGGTCATCTCACTACCTGTTGAGTGAGTAAGCTGGCTCTGACTGTCAGCCCTGCCCCACAGCCTCTCAAGACTCTGTCCCGAGAGCGGCCCCTGCCCAACATCTTCAACCTATACACCATCCTCACAGTGATGCTGCAGTTCTCTGTCCACTTTGTGAGCCTCGTCTATCTGTACCGTGAGGCCCAGGCACGCAGCCCTGAGAAGTAAGTGGTTCCAGGAGGAGAGGAGGGAGGGACAGCTGACCAGGCTCTGGCTCTGTGTCAGGGCAGCAGGAAGCCACAGAGGGGCCTGAGCAGAAGAGGGATACTGACACCCACGTGCCCCTGCAGGCAGGAACAGTTTGTAGACCTATACAAGGAGTTTGAGCCAAGCCTGGTCAACAGCACTGTGTACATCATGGCCATGGCCATGCAGATGGCTACCTTTGCCATCAACTACAAGGTGAGGCCCCACATATCTACCCATTCCCACGTGGCCTGCCCCTCCCTCCTCAGCCCTCCCTAGGCAGCTGTTTTTCATTACAGGGCCCACCGTTCATGGAGAGCCTGCCTGAGAACAAGCCCCTGGTGTGGAGCCTGGCGGTGTCACTGCTGGCCATCATTGGCTTGCTCCTTGGCTCCTCACCAGACTTCAACAGCCAGTTTGGCCTCGTGGACATCCCTGTGGAGGTGAGTGACCCTGAGCAGTGGCCACTGGCTCAGCCCAGCCACTGGCCCAGCTCACCTGCCTCTTCCTTGACAGTTCAAGCTGGTCATTGGCCAAGTCCTGGCCCTGGACTTCTGCCTGGCACTCCTGGCTGACCGTGTCCTACAGTTCTTTTTGGGGACTCCGAAGCTGAAAGTGCCTTCTTGAGACGATGGTGCTGGTATCCACTGCCTACCCTGGCTGCCGCTGGACAGGAGCGCTGCCCCCCATTGCTCCAGGAGGGAACACTGCTCCCATCTCCACAGTGAGGCAGCCCCGCCTTGACCTTGGAAGACTGAGCTGGGACCCTTGTGTGCAACCACTGGCCAGGCTAGTGGAAGCAGCCCAGGCTAGCACCTTTGGGAAATAAATCAGCGTCTGCAATTTTGTGAAGCTGCCTCCAATTGTCTGTGCCACATGGGGCCTCTGGGAATTGAGGAGCCAGGTGGTCACCAAGGAAGGGCCTGCCATAAGCACAAGCCGAGGGAGGAGAGTGACACCCTCTGTTGGCATTCTGCAAGTTGTAGGCCAAGCCTGGAACTGGTGACCTCAGGTTTTCTAGTGAAGTGCCCATCCTGGATTTGTGGGGCTTTTATAACATGTCAGGCCCTGGGAGAGGCAACAGTGCGCTTTCCTCAGTGCTGTGGCAGATCCCACTCAGGGTCCTTGCCACCATCTCCTATCACAAATGCGGCTGCCACTGGCTGGGGCCCTAAACCCCCACTGGATAGTCTCCTTACTTTCAAAGGAAAACACATGCAGGTAGGGGACTCCTGAGCCTAGGTGAATTCTTGGAGGCCCCAGTGCAAGGTGTTTGTGTCCCTGCCTGCCCCCAAGACCTGACTGCACTGAAAAGGAACCACCTCAAGAGCCTGACCCAACCAAACATTTAATCCCAGCACTCAACTGGCCGAGGCAGGGGGATTCTTGAGAATAACCCGGTTTACACACGGAATTCAGGCCAGCCAAGCCAAATAGTGAGACGTGTCTCTACCCCCTCGCGACCCCCCTTTCCCTTCCCTCCTCAACAAAAGAGGGAACCTGACCCATGAAAGCCACAGGGTGCTGGGGACTTCAGGCAGTCTTCATAACATCAGTTCTTCACAGGGGGCGCCCTGAATCTAAAAGACTGGACCGGGAGCTCGGTTTAGTCACTGAACGGGGCAGGGTTCTGGGGCGGGCAACCCAGGCTTTTGGGTAACAGAAATCTAGGAAAGGGACACCTTGACCAGCTGAGACTCAGTTACCAAGTGCCTGGGAGGAAGCAGTGGGGGCTAGTCAGAAGTCCGATGGCGGCTTCCGGGAGAGGCGTGTCATCTCGGGGCGTGGCAGAGGTTGGGCGGGGCGACACCACTGGGCTGGAGGAGGCAGGAAATCGGGGCTGGTCCTGGCGGCACAGCCCTGTCCCTATCTCGGCTCCGCAGCAAGTACCCCCACCCCCGCCCCCGGGTCTCACCATGGACGCTACGGAGACAGGTAGGGGGATGGGAACTGGGGGGGGGTCATCTCTCCACCGCTCCTTAGCTCTTAACCCAGGGAGTCCCACTTACTCCTGACAGCCGGGGAAGAAATCCTGGCAAGGGAAGGACAGGAAAGGTCTGTGCACCTTGGAGACTCCTGAAGCGTGCAGGGCGCACGACTCCTGCCCCAACCCTCCGATTGCCCTGCAGAGCCGGCACCCCGGATGCCTGGGGGGAAGGGGCCCAGGAACGGGAAGTGGCCGCTTCTGCTTATTATACTATGGATGGGGGCAGGGTGTCAGGGCCAGGATCCCTGCCGGGCACCCCGGGCGGGGATGGGGGCATAAAGCAAGAGAGTGGCGGCAGCAGAACTGTGACTAGGTCTGGGTTATGTTTCCAGCTGTCTGTGTGTGTGTCATTCAGTCCTGTTCCTCACGGTTTCAGCTGTACTCGCGTGTGTTTATGCCGCAGGCTAAGTGCCTGTGCGTCCCACGTGCGATCCCATCTGTCTGCCCTGGGGTCCCTGTGGCTCCATTGTGAAGCCAGTCCTCTGCTCCGTCATTCACGTGGCCGCTGCATCTGTATTCTTGCTTTGCCTATGGGTCCCTGCCTATGTGGTGTCTCTGTGACTGTGAGCAACCGCTTCTCTGATTTTGCCGGGGCCCATCTGTCTGGTCTAAAACAACCCCTCTGAAGCTCACTGTCCCATCCCACATTAGTCTTAGACCAAAACTCACTTAGGTCTCTGTTTCTATCTTGCTTTCTCCCTCTTCCTTCCACCTCTGCTTGAGAGTGGTTGAGGTGCCTGTGATTGCTTTGCTGCCTCCGAGGGTAGAGGGAGGGAGACAGTAAGTGGTTGGTTCATGTTTTCTTGCACTTCTCTCCCCCAGAGCTGACCCCAGCTCCTGAGGGCAGGAAGAGATACAGTGACATCTTCCAGAGCCTGGACAACCTGGAGATATCGTTGGGGAACGTGTGAGTCTGAGCCTGTCACCACATCTCGCCAAGCTCCCTAACTATCTGTCGCCCCACATCTGGACACACTGGCTTCCAACCCTCCCAAATACATGTGCCTTCTGGCATTCTAGACACACAGGTGTTTCAGGTATATCTTAAAAGTAGTCCTAAGACAACTCCCGCCACACACACATAACCTTATGAACCCTTAAAACGCTTTAATTCCAGCACTTGGGAGGTAAAGACAGGAGCATCTCTGTGAGTTCCAGGCTCTTGTTTACAAAAGCTAGTTCCAGGACAGGTCCCAAAGCTACAGAGAAACTCTGTCTTGAAAAAAAAAGAAAAAAAAAGAAAAAAAAAGTTGAAATAACTATAATCCTACTCTGTGAGGCCCTGAATTACCTAAGGCCCTTCAAAGTCTTTCTCAAGTCTTGTTTTTAGGAAAAGCTCTCACCTGAAGATGTGGCTGAGTAGTGGAACAGGTTCATAGCATTCATAAGGCACCACCATGTAGTACTGCCTGTGCCACAAAAGGAAAGATGCGGAAAGGGGTTGTGTTGATAGAGTGTTTGGCATAAATATGGCCTGCATTCCATCCATAGGGCTGCGCAAACCAACCAAGGTGGTATGTCCTTGTAAATCCCACACTTGGGAAGTGGAGGCTGAGAACCAGGCTGGCAGCACAGTGAGCTGAAGGCCTGCCTGAATACCAACCACAGCCTCACTTAGCTCCCCTAAATCCTCAGATCACACCTTCTAAATCACAGATAATATTAGAGACTAGATCTCTCCCTTCTCCCTCAACTGTTCAGGATTTGTCCCCAATAAAGGACAGTCTGGGGCAGAAATGGCTTCCTCATTCCTTATCCTTCCACACCCCCACCTCCAGGGCTTTCGACCCCTTGGCTGGAGACCTTGTACTCAGACAGGACCTGGAGCCTGACAAGACTGCCACAGCCACGGTGGTGAGCAAGGAGATAGGGGACAGGATTGGGGGGCCTCAGTTAGGCAGACCCCCATCTTGCTTGATCCTGAGTGCTGTCTCTCATCCTCTTACCCCAGAGCAGTGAAGCCAGATGGAGTGATCCCTCCCCAGAGGGTCCCGTACCCCTCACAGGTAGGGGAGGATTTCAGGCAAGGATGGGGGCGGATAACAGAGGTCATTCCTTCACCAAGGCATCACAGACCCTGTTCTGTGCCAGATTTACGGGACAGGGCAAAGCCCACAATTCCCCTATCCTAAAGGATTCTCCAGTCTTGAGTAGAGAATCTGTAAATTACGGTACTGTAAATTATGATCCCAAAAGGGGCTTTAGGAGGGGTCCATGAAAGTGTGGAACCAAAGTCATGGGGCTGGGCTCGGGGTCCAGGGAAGGCTTCCACAGAGGGCTGGGCTCGGGGGTTCCCTATTTGTCCCAGAGGAAGAACTAGATTTGCGACTCACTCGGACGAACGGTGGCGTGGACGCTGCCCTGGAGTATGCCAAGGCATGGAGCCGCTATGCCAAGGAGTTGCTGGCCTGGACAGACAAGAGGGCCAGCTACGGTGAGACTTCTTTCTTCCCAGCCCCTGATGACAAGCAGGACCCAAACCTCAGCTGCCTATAGATCTCCCTCTGTCTCTCCTCCCCGTAGAACTGGAGTTTGCTAAGAGTGTCATGAAGATTGCTGAGGCCGGCAAGGTATCCATTCTCCAGCAGGTACCAGCTTTCCCTAGAGCCCCCAGGTCCTCTGTTCCTGAACGAGCCCTGCACTCCGCCCAGAGCCAAATGCCACTCCAGTACATCTACACCCTGTTTCTGGAGCATGATCTCAGCCTGGGAGCCCTGGCCGTGGAAACGCTGGCCCAGCAGAAGAGAGACTACTACCAGGTAATCATCCCCTCCCTGCAACTGCCACTCAGGAGGAAGCTGGAGCCCAGAGATGCTCAGGATCTTGTCAAAAGTTCCCACACTGAGATTCAAACCCAGCTTCCTATGAGACGGCAACATACACATACACACACAAAATGGTGCTTTTATCTGAGAGGAGGGATGATGTGAGTGTCCTAGGGAAGTATCTACCAGTAGAGCTACATCCCCAGCCCCAAAGCTTAAAATTCTTCAACTTAGAAATACTGGTTTTATGGGGCCTGCATGCCTTTAATCCCAGTACTTAAGAGGCAAAGGTAGGTAGATCTTTGAATTTGAGGCCATCCTGATCTACATAGTGAGTTCTAGAAAACCCTGAACTATATGTGAAACTCTGTTTTGATCAAACAAAACAAAAAAGAAATACTGATTTCAAGCCTGGCATGGTGACATACACCTTCAGTTTCAACGTAGGGGAGGCTGAAGCAGGTGGATCTCTGAGGTGGTGGTCAGCCAAGGCCTCATAGTAAGACCAGGACCAGTGAGATGGCTCAGAAGGACCCGAGTTCAATTTCTGAAACCCATATAAAGGTAGAAGGATAGATCCAACTTCATAATGCTATCCTCTCTCCACACACATGCCATAGCATGTGTGTTCACATATGCACATCATACACATAGAATAATAATAATAAATAGATTTTAAAAAAAGAAGGGCTGGAGATATAGCACAACAGTAGACTACTTAGCTAACACATGCAAGACCATGATTCAAATCCCCAGTAGTAAAAGAAAAAAAAAACAGACAGGGAACCCATGGAATTGGCTCAGCAGGTGAAGATACTTGCCACCAAGTTTGGCAATCTGTACCCATAGGAGGAAGGAGAAACCAACTCCCACAGATTGTCCTCTGACATCACACGTGCTAGCACAAATGTATCCCCACACATATACAAACATAAAATAAATTGGAGCGATGCTTCTGGTTAAGAGCACATACTGCTCTTGCAGAGGACCTGAGTTTGCTTCCTAGAACCCACGAGTGGCAGTCCTCAACCACCTGTAAGTCCCACTGCATGGGGATCTGACACCTCAAGCCTCCATAGGCACCCACACTCGTGTGCACAAGCCTGCATACATTCACATATTTTAAAGTAATAAAAAATAAAATTGAAAAAGTTGAAAATAGAAAGAATACACCAATAGGGGTGTCAGGCTGCTGTTTCTTGGCACTAAGACCTCAGGATGTCTAGGATCCCTGAAAAAAAGATGGAGTGATCACACAACTTTCTGCTCATGTACATGGGCTTAGGGGTATTGAAAAGAGTTTAGGTCTGGGGTGTGGGTAGTGATGTCGCAAGGCCGTGGAGCAGGAGACAACCAATGAGAGTGCTGGAGTTGCTTCCCCATGCCCATCCTCCACTCTGCAGCCTTTAGCAGCCAAAAGGATGGAAATTGAGAAGTGGAGAAAGGAATTCAAGGAGCAGTGGCTGAAGGAGCAGAAACGCATGGTAAGGCCCTTCGTAGTGGGCCGTCCATCAAAGAGTGGAGGCCTCTGCAGACCGCAGACAGAGGACTTATGGTCCTCTTATTGCCCCCAAGAATGAGGCGGTGCAGGCACTACGGCGCACCCGGCTCCAGTACATTCAACGCAGAGAGGACCTTTGGGCACGTTCCCAGGGGTCCCCTGAGGATCCTCCTCCCCAGGCATCTCCCGGATCCAGCAAGCAGCAGGAGCGCAGACGACGCTCCCGAGAGGAGGCACAGGCCAAGGTGGAGACACAGTACCAAGAACCCGTAATGCCTGGATACTCTTCTCTCCCCAACTCTAGTCCATTTAAACTGTCTCTGCCTTGGTTTCCCCAGGCACAGGAGGCAGAGGCTTTGTACCAGGCCTGCATCCGGGAGGCCAATACACGCCAGCAGGATCTGGAAACCACCAAGCGGCGGATAGTGTCACATGTACGCAAACTGGTGTTGCAAGGAGACGAAGTACTTAGGCGGGTAAGACCCGGCCCCATGTCACTCGTGGTTCAGTGCACTTGGACACCAGTAAATACTCCTTTCCTCTGTCCCTCATCCTTATAGCCTACCAGTGACAGGTCCTGTCCTCAAACCCTGCTCATACTTGTTCGTAAAGGTTAGGCTACCCCCCACGCCAGGAGTCTAGGTTCAGTCCTCTTAGGTTATGCTTATCTCCATCCTTGCAGGTGACCCTGGGCCTGTTTGAGCTGCGAGGGGCACAGGCAGAGAGAGGACCTCGGGCCTTCTCAGCTCTGGCTGAGTGCTGTGCGCCCTTTGAGCCTGGCCAGTGCTACCAGGAGTTTGTACGGGCACTGCAGCCTGAGGCCCCGCCACCACCATCTCCCGCCTTCTGCTTCCAGGAGTTCATGCCTGTGCTACACAGGTGTGCTCTAGGGCTGGGCTTGGAGTAAGCTCAGAAGTCCCGTGCCAGGTTTTAATAAGTGTGTGTGTGTGTGTATACTTTATGTTTATCTCTGTTACCCCCCTCTTGCTCCCTTTCACACCAGCTGAATCCCTTACTCTCCCAACTAGTCCCCATTTCTTTAATGTCTTCCAGATTTTTGTTTTATTTTATTTTATGAGACAGGGTTTCTCTGTGTAGCCCTGGCTGTCCTTGATCTCCCTCTGTAGACCAGGCTGGCCTCGAACTCACAGAGATTCACTTGCCTCTGCCTCTTCACTAGCACTGCCCGATTAAAGAATTATTTTTATTTAGATGTATGTGAATAGGCTACCTGTATGCAGGTGCCGTCAAAGACCAGATGAGGGGATCAGGGCCTGTGGAGCTGGAATTATAGGCATTTGTGAGCCATCTATGCAGGTGCTGGAAACTGAGCTTGGGTCCTGTAAGAGCAGCCAAACATTCATTGCCACTGAGCCACCTCTCCAGCCCTTCCTCTGTTTGTTTGCTTGCTTGCTTTGAAATGGCTCGATGACTTTTGTTAAGGGTACTTATAGGATCAGGGGGACTTCTAATGAACTACCCCAGTCTTAGAGTGCTGGGGCTAGGGCCCGTGTGGGGTTCAAATTGTCCTGGATACCAGAGTTTACAAATGCTTGACGTTGGGACCCAAATGCTATGCCTGCTTGCTGTCACCCAGGCCAGCTTCCTGGAGACTAAACCCTCAAATCTCTTTCTCCCAGTTCCCCTCAGGACACAAAAAAGAAGTTTTTGGGGCCTCCACATGCCAGGCTGGAGGAGGGTTACTCTGAGCCTGGCCCTTGGGACGATACCAGCTCAGGCAGCCAGGGTAAGTTCAAGGAGGCCTGGTGGGTATAAGGCCTGGATTTGCCCAGCCTGATTGCCCTGTTCTTACCTAGGGATGCCAGGCCCCACTCCAGTCAGTGATGTGGACAGTGAATCTCAATCCCTGGATTCCCCTACTTCCAGCCCAGGTGAGGGTAGGACCTGGCCCTCCCCTCCCCCCCACACCTATACCCTTCCACCTCCCACCTGTCCTCCAGCTCCTAGCCAAGCACCGACTTAATCTCCAACGTACCTCTTAGCCTCTGACCTACCCTTCGATCTATACCCTGATCCTCCAGTGTTGGCCCACTGTCTTGGTGCAAGTTTCCTCTAATCCACCAGACAAGGGCCTGGCCCATTCCTGGACATGACCTCTGGCCTCTGACCCTTTCTCTCAAAGATCTCTCTGGGTGTTTTTGGAAGTCCTGAAAACCAAACCTGTCTCCTTAGACCTACCTCTGTGTCCTCTGACTCCAGGTGCTGCTACTCAGCGGCTTGTGAAGGTGTCGTCTATAAGCACTGAGTCCTCTGATGACTTTGAGGAACGAGACCCTGGTAAGGCTGACCTAGGTGGGCAGGTGAGCTTACAGGGACAAGAGGGTGGCCCTGACAGCCCTGACTCCCTCCTTGCAGATCTGGGGGATGGGATGGAGAATGGACTAGGCAGCCCCTTCAGGAAGTGGACACTGTCCACAGCTGCTCAGACCCACCGGCTACGGCGGCTGCGTGGTCCAGCCAAGTGCAGAGAGTGTGAAGCCTTCATGGTCAGCGGGACAGAGTGTGAAGAGGTGTGACCCTGACTGCAGACCTAATGAGCTCTGCTGACTTTCACTGACCCAGATCCCTGCAGCCCTGCTCTAGGGCCTGCCTTTGTCTGATGTCCTATCTCAGTCTCAATGTTTGCTTTTTGTCGTGTGTGTGTGAGTGTGTGTGCATGAGTGCCATGGTGTGGGGGTGATAGAGGATACTTTAAAGGAGCCATCTCTTTCCTTCCTGCTTGTGAGTCCTGAAGATGGTCATTGGGCTTGGCAGTGAGCACTGGTCAGGTTGAGCATCTCTTACCATTCTCCACTCCCTGGCTTTCCTGATAACCTCCTCATCCCCTGCTCCCTTCCTAATAGCCTTCTTGCCCCCAGCTGAACTCTTAACCCTGTGACATTCCCCTCCCCCCAGTGCTTTTTGACCTGTCACAAGCGCTGTCTGGAGACCCTCCTCATCCTTTGTGGACACCGACGGCTTCCAGCCCGGATGCCTCTCTTTGGAGTTGACTTCCTACAACTCCCCAGAGACTTCCCTGAGGAGGTGCCCTTTGTGGTTACCCGGTGCACAGCTGAGATAGAGCATCGTGCCCTGGGCCTGCAGGGTATCTATCGGGTCAGTGGGTCTCGAGTGCGTGTGGAACGACTGTGCCAGGCCTTTGAGAATGGCCGAGTGCTGGTTGAACTGTCGGGAAACTCTCCTCATGATATCACCAGTGTCCTCAAGCGATTTCTTCAAGAGGTAGGTGGCTCTAGCCCTGAGGCGGTGGGCAAGAATCATGCAGCCTCTAGCTCAGGACCCTCGGCAGCCCATCCCCACTCCTGTCCCCACCAGCTCACTGATCCCGTGGTCCCCTTCCACCTTTACGACGCCTTCATCTCTCTGGCAAAGACCTTGCATGCAGACCCCGGGGACGACCCTGGAACCCCCAGCCCCAGCCCTGAGATTATCCGCTCGCTGAGGACCCTCTTGCTGCGGCTGCCTCCCTCTAACTACAGCACTGTGCGGCACCTGGTGGCCCATCTGTTCAGGTGTGCATGGGTCCCTAGGCTTCGAATCATGGCCCTCTTTCCCTAGAAACATAACTGCTTACCTGTGTGGCTCATATTAACCTCTGACCTTTCATATTTCTTCTGAGCTCAGAGCCCTGGACACACACACCTGACCCTGACACGGTCTCAGTGACCAGACACTACTTTCCTGTGGCCTGGCCAAGTCACCAGGCTAGCTCACAGGTCCTACCATTCTCCTCCAACTTCATGGGTGAACCTTCTCCCCACCATTCGCAGGGTGGCTGCTCATTTTGAAGAAAACAAGATGTCTGCCAACAACTTGGGAATTGTATTTGGGCCTACGCTGCTGCGGCCACCAGATGGACCCAGGGCCCCCGGAGTCAGCCCTGTGGCCTGTCTGCTGGACTCCAGTCACCAGGCTCAGCTTGTTGAATTCCTCATTGTGCACTATGAGCAGATCTTTGGAATGGATGAGCTCCCTCTGGCCTCGGAGCCCCTAACCCAAGATCCTGGCCTGGCTCCCACACTCCTCGAATCCAGTCCCCAGCACCCAGCCCCACTTCTTGCCCAAGACATACAATCCCTGACTATAGCCTCAGACTGCAGCCCAGATCCCAAACTCCACAGTGCCCTGGAGAAGTGTCTGGAGGTCACACCTTCTGAGGTAGAAGTCTGCTTATCCCACAGATGTGGGGATGGCCTTGTCTGTGTTTAATACCCCCCTTCTTTTGCACAACTCGACATTGAATCCAGTGCCTGGTGTGCGTTAAATGTGTGCTTATCACTAAGTCCTCCTAGCTCTCTTTAATTTTGTTTGCATTTTTCGAAAGCATTTGTTTGTTTGTTTGTTGAGTGAGTAGCCACACACATGTCATGGCATGAGCAAGAAAGCCAGAGGACAGCCTATCCTTCATGGGACCTGGGGATGGAATTCTTCAGGTTCAAGTACTATAACATCTCTCCAGCCCAAATTGCTTTTGTTACATTTTTAATTAATTAATTTATGTATTGAGGGGGTGTCACATGGAAGTCAGAGAAAAAGTCAGTTCTCTTCTAGCATGGAGGTCCTGGAAATGGAAATTGCCAAGCTTGGTGACAGAGGCCTTTTCATCCTTAACCTCCTTTTAGTGTTTATTTTGTGGCAGAGTCTCCTTAAAATGCCAGATTGTCCTTGAACTCACACTGTAAGCCAGTTTAATGGCCCTCCTGCCTAGGCCTATTGAGTAGTAGCTGAGAAGCTGAGATGACACACTGTTTTATATATATATATATACACACATTGGTGGGTTTTTTTTTTCCAGGGTGTATGTCTGTAAGGATGTCAGGTCCCCTGGAACTGCAGTCACAGACAGTTTTGAGCTATCATGTAGGTGCTAGATATTGAACCTGGATTCTCTGGGCAAGCAGCCAATGCTCTAACCTCTGGGCTATCTCTCCAGCCCCAGCACACTTGCCTTTATATTGTATTGTTTTGTTTGATTTTGAGATAGGGTCTTTCTCTGTGATCTTCCTGCCTTAGTGCTTTGAGTGCATGGCATAGGGATAGGAAGAGGCATGGGCAAGTCTGGGGAAAACGTACAGGTAGTGGGACCAGCTGGGAAAAGGCCTTGGGGTCTTGAGGTGGGAGCATGCGTGCTATGTGCAGTCCTGGATTGTAAAGAGAGGGTAAGGGAAACAAGAATGGAGCAAGGACCAGGTTGCAAATGAATCTCGGTGACAAAGTGATCGTCTAGCATGTGTGAGGTTTTGGATTTGGATCCCAGCACTAGAAAAGAAGGTTAGTCAGACGGCTCTGTTAGCTGCCGAGCACAGGGTGTGAGTGACAGATGAGCACTGGCTATGGACAGTGTGCATTGAGACAGGGTCACTCACTGAACTTGCAGAGTGCTATTTCAGCTCCCTGGACGCCTGTCTCCGCCCCATAATATAGTAGTTACAAGCACTCCCAGTCATTCCTGGCTTTTTACAAAGATGCCAGAAATTCAAACTTGGCTCCTCATGCGTGCACAGCAAATCCTCTGATGCACTGAGCCACCCCCACAAAACCCCAAACAGGGCTTTACTGTTAGGAGTCACATTCTGGGTTTCTTCCTGCAGATTGCAACTCTGCAGAGGGACCAAAGGGAGGAGAAGGAGGTGGTAAACACCAGAGATGGGGCAGGGGAAGGTGAGTGTTCTAGAGAGCTCTCTCTTTCCCTTAGGGTTGCTTGGCTGACCGGTCACTCCTGGAGGTACATCCTGAGAACTTGGGGATGCTTAGCATTCATCTTTCCACAGGGTCCAGCCACAACCCTGAGGACTTGCTCCTGGGAACACAATCCCGGGGCCACTTCAGTCGCCAGCCAGTGAAGTATTCACGGGGAGGTGTGCGACCAGTCACTCATCAACTGTCCAGCTTGGCTCTGGTAGCTTCCAAACTGTGTGAGGAGACTCCTGTTACTGTTTCAACAGTGCACCGAGGTAGTTTGAGGGGACGAAGCCTGGGCCCTGCTGCTGCCTCCCCTGAAGGCAGCCCCCTGCGTCGAAACCCTCTGCCCAAGCACTTTGAGATTACCCAGGAGACAGCCCGGCTACTCTCCAAGCTGGACACTGAGGCTATGTCCAGGGCTACCTGTTGTGCTGACACTGAGCCTGAAGGATCTGAGGAACATCTCTGACCACCCACCATCCCAGGAGACTCAGGACTGAGCTGATGACCCCGTATGTCTCTCTTCCTGCCCCACCTGTTAACCAGACCAATTTAGTGGGGTGTGGGGAGAGACAGGTTACCAGAGAGTTGGGCAAGGAAGACCACCCATCTTGGGAAGTCCTCACCATCTCCTTGCCAGAGGAGGTTAAAACGGCCAGACAACACAGGTGCACAGGCGAATCAGAATCAATGACTCAGTTGAATCAGTATTCAATAGTCAATACAGGTCCGAAGATCCTTTGGGGTTACCCCAGTCTCTGACCTCCAAGACAGATGTCTGATCATAATAGCTCCTGGCCCTAGTGCCACTTGCCTCCTTGACAGATTCTACGTGAGTAGGTGGGTGTAGTTTAGCCCTCTCACCCGCTTTTACGTCTTTCTGGGTTTGGTTTGTTTGTTTGTTGGTTGGTTGGTTGGTTGGTTTGTTTTGAGATGGGGTCTATTGTAGTTCTGGCTGGTCTGGAACTCCCTATGTAAACCAGGTTGTTATAGAGCTTACAGAAATTCCCTCCTCCTAAGTGCTGGCCAAATCTGGATTCTTATAACCTCTGAATAAAGCCATGTCCTGGTTGAATACAACGGTGCTAACAGTGCTTGCTGCAAAGCCTGACCCACTTGGTAGTAGGAGAGAACCAATTATTGCAAATTATCTGCCCTCTGTCCATAAACATGTACATACACAAATAAAATTACATTTTAATTTAAAAAAAAGTCTGCCGAGCAGTGGTGGCACACGCCTTTAGTCCCAGCACTCAGGAGGCAGAGGCAGGCAGATCTCTGAGTTGGAGGCCAGCATGGTCTGTAGAGTTAGTTCTAGGACAGCCTGTTTTTAAAAAGGTAAAAAACAATCCTGTGATATTCTTACACAACTGTCTTTGCCAGGGAAGGCTGACAAAGAAAAGGGCACCAGTAAGAGCAGCTTCTTTTACCCCTTTATTACTGACTTGATGAACCAAGACTTCTAAAAACCACCCTGCGAAACCCACAGGCAATTAGCGCAGGGCCTGGAGCCCCAGATGAGTCACTAAGGCCCTGCCAGAGCTCTGTGTTCCTGATCCGGTTCTACATAATCAAATACAACCCGGTTGTAGATAATTGGGACAATGGGGCTGTGTGCTGCGGACGGGGGAGGCCAAGGGAGGAGGCTGCAGGTCAGAGCCAGCACAGGCTGAGGGGAGACCACGGGAAGTCAGGGTGACGTACAGGGCGTGTGCTGGTGGCGCGCCTTCAGTGGGGCGGGGGTCCAGCAGCGAGCTTGACCACGGCAGGGCGAGGTGGGGCGGGGCTTGCAGCTCGGTACAGGATTGGACAGGATCAGGGGGGCGCCCCAGAGGCCTCAGCTGCCGATCTTTCCAGCTGCCAAGTGACTCTACCTCGAAGGCGCGAAAGGGCAAACACGTGAGGTGTGCGGAGGACGGAGTGAAAGGGGTGTCCCACGTGGGAAAACGGGGCTGTGGGGAACAGTTGGGACTACTGCAGTTTTTCAGCACACCATTCTTTCGACGTGGGGGTGGTACACTCCAGGGGGCAGGACACTCCCCCAGGGCCCAAGAGCTGGGGCAGGTAGGGGCGTGGCCTTGGGCCCCGCCTCTCCTGCCTGCTCGGCCTGGGGCTTCTTAAGCACACCGGACGCGGCAGCTGCGCTACCGCCCGGTCGCAGGGTCATGGATCTCAGTCCCACCTCGACACCCCACGAGCCTGCCCCGTCTGCCGCTTGACTGGAAGCCCAGGTAAGACCAGTACCAACCGGACCAGGGTGGATGCAGGCTTCCAGAGAGAGTGAGGCGTACCCCTTCTCCACAGCCCTTCCTCTAGTCCAGGGTCGTCTGCAAAACACCTTCTTTTGTCCCGGAGGCCTCTCGGCCTTCCGTCCCACCCCGGAATGGCCTGGTTCCAGAGCTCTTGCGCGGAATCCTGCCCATAACTCAACTTCTGGTGCAGTCTCTCTGTCTCCTCTGCTCACTCTGTCACCTCTGCGCCTTGGCACTGCCCTCCGGTTTCTGACTAGGAACCTTGCTCTGGTGTGCACACGCCCCCTGGCCTCTGCACTGTGCGAGGACCCTGGCACCAGTGTGATCTTCAGGCTGCCCCAGCCAACCCTTCCACACCGGTGACTCGGAAACCACAGATGTCCAATCTGGTCGCAGATTGGTGGCAGGAGGCCCCGAATTACAATGTAGATAGATCACAATGCTTCTTCAGATTTAAAAAAAAAGCAAAAACAAGCAAACAAACCCTACCTATCAGACAGAGATCCTTTTAAAAATTGTGGCAACATTCAGCAGAAGCGAATGGGCCTCTTGATTTTGAGGCCAGCCTGGTCTCCCAGGGTGGGATGTGTGCAGTGAGACCCTGCTTTCTGAGTAGATAAACAGAGCTTGTGTTTTTTAGGTCACTCTGGCTCTTACCACAGACACCTTGCTCAGAGGGCCTCTGAGTCTGTGGGTTGTCTTTGGCCACTGCCTGTTGATGCCTCCTCCACCAGGGGCCACCTGCACTGACCTCTCTCTTTCCATATCCACAGGTATTCATGATGGGTCAGTGCTACTACAATGAGACCATCGGCTTTTTCTATAATAACAGTGGCAAGGAGCTCAGCCTTCATTGGCGCCCCAAGGATGTGGTAGTGGTGGCTCTGGGGCTGACAGTCAGTGTACTGGTGTTGCTCACCAATCTGCTGGTTATTGCGGCCATTGCCTCCAACCGGCGCTTCCACCAGCCCATATACTACCTGCTTGGCAACTTGGCTGCTGCTGACCTCTTCGCCGGCATGGCCTACCTCTTCCTCATGTTCCATACTGGCCCACGAACTGCCCGGCTCTCCATCAGAGGCTGGTTCCTGCGACAGGGTCTGCTGGACACCAGCTTGACGGCATCAGTGGCCACACTGCTGGCCATCGCTGTAGAACGGCACCGTAGTGTGATGGCCGTTCAGCTACACAGCCGCCTACCCCGGGCCCGTGTGGTCACACTTATCGTGGGTGTGTGGGTGGCTGCACTGGGCCTGGGGTTGCTACCTGCACACTTCTGGCACTGCCTCTGTGACTTGGATAGTTGTTCACGAATGGTGCCCCTGTTCAGCCGCTCTTACCTGGCTGTGTGGGCCCTGTCCAGCCTTCTGGTCTTCCTGCTTATGGTAGCTGTCTACACACGCATTTTCTTCTATGTGCGTAGACGGGTAGAGCGCATGGCAGAGCATGTCAGCTGCCATCCCCGCTACCGAGAGACGACGCTCAGCCTAGTCAAGACTGTTGTCATCATCCTGGGTAAGGTGCTCGGACAGCAGCTTCAGGGATCTAGCCTCCGCATGGCCTTGGGAAACTGAGGAAATGACCTGATATTGCAGGCAGGGAGGGGGCATTCTCCAGGGAGGTGGTATCCTCCATGCAGGGGAAAGGAGAAGATGAAACCCATGGCAGAACCAGGCAGAGCCTCCAAAGAGGAAAGATGACCCTTCAGCTAGCCTGCACAGAGGAGGACAAGCCAACCTCCAGCTTTCATGTTCCCAAGGAAATCGTTTAGAGGTCCTGTTTGTTTTACTGTGTTTGAGGCAGTCTCGTGTGGCTCAGGCTGGCTTCAACTTATATAGGAATAGAAGATGATCTTGAACTTGTGTTTCTCTTGCCTTCATCTCCCAGATAGTAGGGTGGACTCCACACCTGATTTCAAGTACCACCAACTGATCGGTATCCTCAGCCCTGTTTTTGTGTTTGTTTGTTTGTTTGTTTGTTTGTTTTTTAAGGCAGGGTCTCACGAAGTACCCTTGACTGTCCTGGAATTCACTGTATAGACCAGGCTGGCCTCGAACTCACAGGATATCTGCCTGCCTCTGTCTCCTGAGTACTGGGAATGACCGCTCATTTTGTTTCATTTGAGATTTATTTTTATTTTTGTGTGTGTATGTGGCTGTGAGATGTGTCGGGGCTCATTCACATGTGTGCAGGTGCACGTGGAGGCTAGAAATATCCTAAGCACTTGGAGCTGAAATTGCAGGCAGTTTCGAACTGCCTGAAGTCGCTGTTGGGAACTGGATTTAGGTACCTGCTCTTCCCCATTGAGCCTTGTCTCTCCAGCCCTGGTTGTTGTTTCTGCTTATTTATTAATTTGGTTTTCTTTTGAAGTAGGGTCTTACTGTGTAGACTTGGCTAACTTGGAGCTCACTACGTAGACCAGGCTGGCCTTGAATTCATAGAGAGCCACCTACCTGCCTGTGCCTTCCGAATACTGAGATCAGAGGCGTGCACCACCACACCTGGCTCATGGTTTAGGTTTTTGTTTTTTGAGGCATGGTCTCTCTACATAGCCATGGTGTCCTGGAACTCACTCTTAAACCAGGCTGGCCTCAAACTCACAGAGATCATAGGTGGCTGCCTCTGCCCCCCAGTGCTGGGATTAAAGGCCTGCGCCACCATGGCCCAGCTTGGTTACTTTTTTAATACAGGGTTTCATGAAGTCCGGGTTTTAACTAAGGCAGACAGGCCTTGAAGCACTGACGTTCCTGCCTCTCTTTCCCTGAGTAGATGAATGTATGCCCTTACACCTGGCTCCCCTTGGGAGTTTATTCTTTTCGGGGGGCTAGAAAATGACTTGGTGAGTAAGAACACTTCCTGTTCTTCCCAGGACCCGTGTTCAATTCCTAATACCCTTATTAGGCAGCCTATAACCGTCTGTAACTCCAAGGGATCTGATGCCCTTTTCTAGCCTCCAGACACCACCCACATGCATGTGGTTTACACTCACACACATGTACACACACATGTAAATAATTTCTTAAAAATGTATTTTGTGCATGTGTGCACAGATGTGTATAATGCACTTTGTTCATCTGCAGAGGTCTGAGGACAATGTTGGGAATTAGTTTTCTCCTTACTCCACATGGGCCCTGGGATTTGATTTGGGTCCTCAGTCTTAGCAATAAGTCCCTCTTTTGGTCTTTTAGTATAGAAGGAAATCTTATTTCTGGTTGAGGACTGATTCTCTCCAGTGATTCCTGGCCCACTGCTCTGTAACCAGCCTGTCTCATTCTTTAGTGAACAAATCTCCTATAGAAGGTTGAAGGGCCCAGTTCGGACAGGTGTTCCTCTGACAGGCAAATTGGAGAAAGGTGTCTATCCCCTCCTGGCAGTTCTGCCCCTACAGGGAGCTTGTGTGGTATGTGCCACACAGTTGGTCACTGCTTTAGCACAGGGATGGTTCAGACAAGTCTCCTGGTGGCCCACCATTGTCAACCTCCACCCCTCACTCCCAGTCTCTGTCCTGCAGGGGCATTTGTGGTGTGCTGGACGCCAGGCCAAGTGGTGCTACTCCTGGACGGTCTGGACTGTAAATCCTGCAATGTCTTGGTTGTGGAGAAGTACTTCCTGCTCCTGGCTGAGGCCAACTCACTGGTCAACGCAGTGGTGTACTCCTGCCGAGATGCTGAGATGCGCCGGACCTTTCGCCGCCTCCTCTGCTGCGTGTTCCTCCACTGGTCCAACCACAAATCTTCCCGATACTCATCTTCTACCCAGACGGGTGCCAGCACCCGGATCATGCTTCCTGAGAACGGCTGCCCACCGATGGACTCCACCCTTTAGCTTCCTTGGACTGAGGCAGAAGATGGGGCAGCAAAAGTATCACCCCACAGCTTCTAGCAGTTTCCCTGACTCAGTCCAGCCCAGCAGATGCATGGCTTTCAATACTCCCCAGGCCACAGATCTGCCTGCCTCAGAACACAGGGATTTGGGGTCATCTCTGTGCACCTGGGAGATCATCCAAAGGGGCATGGCTGTCTGGCTCTCAAACATCTCAGGTTTTACTTATTTTTGTTTTAAACACGTTTTGTATTTTTTCTGTATATCTCTGAAATGTCCTGTGGACTGTTTCTTCCTACATGGTGCTGTCGGTGTTCAGGGTAGAAGAGGCGAGAGCTGTCCTAGGTTACACCACCCACTGATGCAGGCTAGACTATAGGTATGCTGTCTTTCTGAGGCCAGTTTGTTTTTTGTTTTTTGAAACAGGGTCTTGGGTAGCCTAGGCTGGCCTTGAACTCACTGTGTAGCTGAGGATGGCCTTGATCCTTCTGACTCCACCTCCCAAGTGCTGGTAATTGAAGCTGATTCCTTGGGAGTTTTGAGCAGCCTCTGAGGGCTCACCTGCCTCCATTAATGTGGAGGAAGTATGTGATACAGGGCATGCCTTTCCACTCTAAGGTTGCCAAGGTCATTCAAACAATCTGTCCCTGTGTCCTGGAATTATCTATCTATCTTGGCACAGAGTTGGTGAGAATCCTTCAACGTGGAATCCCTTGACCCCATCTCATTCCTATTCTGTGCCCCCTACCTTTTTGTTTTGAGGCAGAGAATTGTGTGGCCTAGGCCTTATGTTGCTGCATCCATCTTGCCTCTGAATCCTCTGTGCTGGGATTAGAGCTATACTACCTGGCTTCTGCCTCTTTCTGGAGTCTCACTTATGTTTCCTTCCGCCGATGTCCTTCTACTAGCCCCCTCTTCAAGAACCTAGAGCGATCTCTGGCTTGTGTAAGCCTTTTTTTTCTACCTGCCTCCCCCACCCATTATTTTATTTTATCTTCTAAGACACAGGATCTCACAACATACCTCAAGCCATCTAACTCACTGTGTAGCTCAGAATAACTTCTAACTCTCAGCTGTCTTCCTGCCTTGACTTCCTGAGTGCTTGAACGACAAGCCTAAGACACCATGTCTGATAACACAGACATGCCAGGAGGGACCAGAGAACTACCTAAGGAAGGGGCTTCAGTGTCCCTAGGACCAGAAAACCTGAGGAAGGGGCTTCAGTGTCCCTAGGACCAGAAAACCTGAGGAAGGGGCTTCAGTGTCCCTAGGACCAGAAAACCTGAGGAAGGGGCTTCAGTGTCCCTAGGACCAGAAAACCTGAGGAAGGGGCTTCAGTGTCCCTAGGACCAGAAAACCTGAGGAAGGGGCTTCAGTGTCCTTAGGACCAGAAAACCTGAGGAAGGGGCTTCAGTGTCCCTAGGACCAGAAAACCTGAGGAAGGGGCTTCAGTGTCCCTGGGACCAGAAAACCTGAGGAAGGGGCTTCAGTGTCCCTGGGACCAGAAAACCTGAGGAAGGGGCTTCAGTGTCCCTAGGACCAGAAAACCTGAGGAAGGGGCTTCAGTGTCCCTAGGACCAGAAAACTACCTGAGGAAGGGGCTTCAGTGTCCCTAGGACCAGAAAACCTGAGGAAGGGGCTTCAGTGTCCCTGGGACCAGAAAACCTGAGGAAGGGGCTTCAGTGTCCCTGGGACCAGAAAACCTGAGGAAGGGGCTTCAGTGTCCCTAGGACCAGAAAACTACCCGAGGAAGGGGCTTCAGTGTCCCTAGGACCAGAAAACTACCTGAGGAAGGGGCTTCAGTGTCCCTAGGACCAGAAAACTACCTGAGGAAGGGGCTTCAGTGTCCCTAGGACCAGAAAACCTGAGGAAGGGGCTTCAGTGTCCCTAGGACCAGAAAACTACCTGAGGAAGGGGCTTCAGTGTCCCTAGGACCAGAAAACTACCTGAGGAAGGGGCTTCAGTGTCCCTAGGAACCTGAAATTAAGTTTCGGGAACTTTGTACTCCTCAGGCCTGAGATGAGCCCTTTCCTGCCCCCCTCAGCAGAGGAGCAAGAGTAGTGTTCTCATTTTGATTCAGATGCCGAGCAACAGCAGGAATGTGGACCTCTGTCTTATCTGAGGCCAAATTCTTTTTTTTTTTTTTTTTTTGGTTTTTTTCAAGACAGGGTTTCTCTGTGGTTTTGGAGCCTGTCCTGGAACTAGCTCTGTAGACCAGGCTGGTCTCGAACTCACAGAGATCCGCCTGCCTCTGCCTCCCGAGTGCTGGGATTAAAGGTGTGCGCCACCACCGCCCGGCTGAGGCCAAATTCTTAAGGCATTAAAGCATCTGTTCCCAGAGAACTGGAAATGATGCTGTACATTGTTCTCCATTTTCCCACAACTGGGGCCTGGCACACACTAGGCTGGTTCCCACCACAGAGCTCTGTCACAGGAGCCATCTCCAAAGAGCAAATGCCCATCCCTACCTCTGTGAAGACACAAGACTGAACTGTGGGGCTAGGTAGTTCTTGATCCTATGTGGGCAGTGTATACCTACAGCCTGAGTCTCCCAAGGCGACGACCCAGGAACTGCCAGCTGACCATTAAGGACTCTGTCCCTACTCCCACGGACCTCCAGACCTGTTGGACCTTGTCACTTTGCGTATTGAGGCAGCCAATCAAATGCTGAATCAGGGACCCTCTGACGGACTCCAGAGGTCAGTTGTCTCACCTGTACTTAGGTCTGTCCTACATCATCATCGTCCAGATTCTGTTGACAGATTTATCTTGTCAGCTTTTTATTTCCTTTTTCCACTTATGTTACAGTTTTTGTTTTCTTTTTTGACACAAGGATTTCTATGTAGCCCTGGTTGTCCTGGAACTCGGTCTATAGACCAGGCTGGCCTCGAACTCTGTGAGCTGGGATTAGGGAGTGCCTAGCTGTGTGCATATTTTTATACAAATGTGGGCATTCTCATACCTTTTGGTGCATGTGGAAGCTAGACGTTAGTGTCAAGAATCATCACTGGGAGCTCTGCCCTCTTACTCAATGAAGCGGGGTCTCCCAACCAAACCCAGAGCTCACCAAAACAGCCAGTCTCGCTGACCAGCTGCTTTGGGCAACCCTTTGTCACTGCCCTCCAAGGCTGGAATTGCAGTCGGGTCACGCCACCCCTGCATTTATGTGGGGTTTTGAGGTTCTGAATTCACACTTGCATGGCAGGCGCTTAGCTGCTGAGCCCCCAACCCTACCCTGCCCCAGCCCAGCTTTTTTCTCTTCATCTTTCCTCTGCCAGGTGGCACCAAGTTTTTGTCTTTTTTGGCCTGTGGAACTTATAGTCCTCTCCCCACCAAATCAAGCCTGTGTACTGCTAGCCACTGACTGACATTTTGTACAGGGTACCACTCTCGGCCCCTTCAAGAGTTCCATCCCTGTTGCTGGGGCCAAGCCTATGGTTTCCTTCAGCAGAGGATTTCCCTTGTTCTTTCATATTTGCATTTCTTGCTGGGTGCCCCTGAAGTATCCCCATCAGTAACAGAATGAAATGGGCTACCCAGTCATGCTAACACTCACCAAGCCTTCATCTGAATTCTGTCTCAGAGCAAACAGATTCTGGGAGGTTCTGTGACTTTGGAGAGGGATTTGTGTCCCTTTTTCTTCTGCTTGAGGAGCCTGTTGTCATGTCATGCATCCCCAATGAGAGACAAAAGGCCCATGAGAGTTTTGTCAGATTTGGGTACACACCAGACGCTAGCGTTTGCTAGACCTGGAATCCTGGGGTTGGAAGGAATAAGCAGGCCTAAGATCAGCAGGAAAAGGTGTTTTCTGTCAAGCATGATAACATGAGTTCAATCCCTGGGCCCATATGGTAGGAGAGAACTGTTGGACTCTAGCGTCCAAACACCGAGAAGGAGTCGCCCGCAGAGACCATCTCACACACCACAGCTGATGCAAAAGCATGAGGATTTTATTAATTCTGTCATGACAGGGTCCCCCAGCATTCAGGAAGCCGAGGGACCTCGAATAGCGAGTACAGTCTACTTTTAAAAGGGCCACAGAAGCAAGGGGGGTTGTTCTTTGACTATTCTGATTGGCTTATTTGAAAGGGCTATTACCAATAATTGACTGGAGAGCCGTTGCCAGATCAGATGAGGTAAGAGGTCATTTTGAGCCCGTTTCCCAGGGGACTGAATTAAAACATACGTATATGGGTAATTGTTCAGGAACTGAGTACGTGCGAGTGTAGCTGTTAGGTCCTTGGTTCCCAGGGGAGGAGGGGAAGCACTATGGCACAGAGGCTGAGAGGATTCAGAATTGTCAAAAATGGCTTTAGGATTGTCTTAAAGTCTTACAGAACCAAGTCATGAAAGCTGTTCTCTGACCCTCACATGTGCCAATGCTGTGCATGCAGATGAGCATGCGCGCGCGCACACACACACACACACAAGACATATTTAAAAGCAATGTACAGCCGAACAGTGATGGCACACGCCTTTAATCCCAGCACTTGGGAGGCTGAGGCAAGTGGATCTCTGTGAGTTCAAGGCCAACCTGAAGGTCTACAGAATGAGTTCCAAAGCTACAGAGAAACCCCATCTCGATAAAAACCAAACCAAAACAAGCAAAAAATGAACAAAACAAAAGTCTTCCAGGACTGGAGAAATGGTTCAGTAGTTAGGAGCACCCGGGTTCAATTCCCAGCACCCACATGGTAGTTCACAACTGTAACTCCAGTTCCAGCAGGTCTGACATCCTCACACCAATGTACATTGAATAAAATAATTTTAAAAAGCCGAACAGACAGGTTGAGGGCATTCCTAAACCGGATCTTGCCAAAAGCAACATATAGAGCTGACTTTCTCCGGTGGAGAAAAGTGCTTGGTTCTAGCTTCATTTCTGCTATCTACACATATCTGCATACTTCATCCAGTCCCTCAGCTGGATATAAGGGGAACGGGACCCAGGACTTGTATAGCTATCCCTCCAGATTGAACCACTAGTGTGCTCTTGTAGGAGAGGACATATGGGCTGCTTTCCTCATGATGAGGGTGGGAGCATTCTTTAGGTTCCCATGCTCCTGTAACCCCAATAAATTCCCTGGGTCACAAAACTGGACTTGAAATTGTTACTTTGGTCAGGCTACTCTTATCAGGGGTGGCTTCCCCCAGAAAAAGGCACATTGAGGCTCTGAGGTCTGAAGAGCTCTGAGAAAGGCCAGAGGATGAGTGGAGGGCCCTCAGGACTGGTGGGAAAGACTCGAGATGTGAAGGTACCGTGGCAAGGAACAGGAATACTGAGGAGCCTGAGACTTAGGTATGGGAGGCCTTGAAGAAGAGGCAGGACTGGAGTGGGAATTCTGAGGAGGAACCAGAGTGATGAGGAACTAGCTGGGGTGGTGAAAGAGGTAGAAGCATGCAACTGGAGTCAAGGGCATTCTCAACTACCAGTAAATTTGATGTCAGCTAGGAAACAGATGTACTTCAGTTGGTACAGCGTTTGCCTGGTATGCATGAAGGCCTGGATTCCATCCCTACCACCACACAAATAGGACATGAGGCACACACCACATCCCAGCACTTAAGTAGATGCAGAAAAACCAGAAGGTCAAAATCATGCTCCACTAGCAAATTCAGTCAATTTTCATTATATAACAAATGTGAGGACACCCTGGGCTATATGAGATTCTCTCTTGTAAGACTTTAAGACAATCCTAAAGCCATTTTTGACAATTCTGAATCCTCTCAGCCTCTGTGCCATAGTGCTTCCCCTCCTCCCCTGGGAACCAAGGACCTAACAGCTACACTCGCACGTACTCAGTTCCTGAACAATTACCCATATACGTATGCTTTGGTTTGGTCCCCTGGGAAACGGGCTCAAAATGACCTCTTACCTCATCTGATCTGGCAACGGCTCTCCAGTCAATTATTGGTAATAGCCCTTTCAAATAAGCCAATCAGAATAGTCAAAGAACAACCCCCCTTGCTTCTGTGGCCCTTTTAAAAGTAGACTGTACTCGCTATTCGAGGTCCCTCGGCTTCCTGAATGCTGGGGGACCCTGTCATGACAGAATTAATAAAATCCTCATGCTTTTGCATCGGCTGTGGTGTGTGAGATGGTCTCTGCGGGCGACTCCTTCTCCGTGTTTGGACGCTAGAGTCCAACAGTCTCAAATTATTTATTTTGAGACAAGGTCTTTGCACATAACCCTGAACTGAAACTCACTATGTAGAGCAGGCTGGCCTCGAACTCACAAGATCTGCTTCCTTAATGCTGGGATTAAAGGCATGTGCCACTATACCCAACAACACGTTTTTGAAAAGTTCTGAGGGAGGGAGGTGTGCAAGTGGGAGAGGTGAGGATGCAGGTCTCTGAGGAAGGAAACTCGGAGATGTGTGGGGCTGCCAAACTGGGGATCAGAGAGAAGGCAGACGCGTTGAAACACCCAAGGGTTGTGGCCTCTGACAGGGGAGCCATAAAGTGCACCAGACTTAAGCAAATGCAGGCATCATCGTTACCGTGGCAACCCCCATTCTCAGTGACAGTTTCTAGCGAGTCGCTGGGAAGGGGGAAACAGTGCCTGGCGCTCCGTAGGGAGCGTGTCCAGGGGGAGGGATGCAGAAGAGAATCGCTGTTTTCTAGACAACCCTCAACCCGGTTCCTCAGCATCCGTTAAAAAGACTGTTTGAAGCGCGTCACGAGGGAGAGGGCAGTGCTCCGCGCCGATTGGTGAAAGGCACCTGCAGGGCGTTTCTGCGGGCGGTGCTCAGCGGCGGTTGGCTAGTGGGCGCGAAGGGGCGTGGCATCTGAGTCTGCGGCGGTTGGCTGCTGCGCACGCGCGAGGGCTCCTGGCGGGATTGTTCCTCAGCGCTACCCGGCCCATCGCCCATGGCCGCCTCGCTGCGCCCCGTGCCGCCGCGGTCCGCCCCGCGCCGCCCAGCGCCCGCAGCTCCCTTGGGCCGTGACACGAGCGACGTCCTGCAGCAGATCATGGCCATCACCGACCAGAGCCTGGACGAGGCTCAGGCCAGGTACGGCGTGCAGGCAAGGAGGGAACGGGCGGAGGCGGGTTGAGGATGGGGACAGGTGCGGCAGACCTTGGAGTGATGGACAAGGATAGGAGCCTCCGGCCAGAGGGAGTGAAGGATGGTTTCGTGAGGAAAGCGGGCGGCGGCGTTATGGGAGTAAGGGCCCAGCCCTGGAACAAGAGACATTAGAAGGATAAGTGAGCTAGTCATCTGTTATTGGCCGGTCCGAGGACCGCAATTTTGCTAGGCGCACAGTTGAAGAGAAGCTACCGAAGAGATAACTAGGGTGATCTGAGGAAGGACCTTTGAGAACTTTCAGAAACAGATACGGGGAGCTGGATGGACCTTAGAGGGCACCGTTCTTCCTACTTCTCACCCTCCTGTTCTTTTCCAAGACAGGGGTTCTCTGTGTAGCCATGGCTGTCCTGGAACTCACTCTATAACAAATTTGTGTTATGGATCTTGGAAGCAACTACTTTTACCCATGGAGCCATCTTCCAGGCTTAGGTTTCTAGACACTTGGAGTGACTGCAGAATTGCTGCTCCAGAAAGACTGAAGGAAAAGTTTGACAGAAGCCCAAAAACTGATTCAATTCTAGGTACCCAAAGGATAACCCAGGAGTCATTATTTATTACCTTTTTTGTTTGTTTCTTTGTTTTCAGAGACAAGGTTTCTCTGAGTAGCCCTGAATAGCCTTGAACTTACATAGAACCTTCTGTTTCTGCCTCCCAAGTGCTGGGTTTAAAGGTTCATGCCACTTTGCCTGCCTTGATTACTATATTTTTAAGATAGGGTTTTGCTGAGTCCAGAAATGACAGATGAGCTGAGTTCCTGGCATCCTCTCTCCGTGTGATGTGCCTACACCCACAGCACCAGGGTCACAACTGTGTGATGTCCCCTGCACCCACACCGGGGTTACATCTATGTGACGTCCCCTACACCCACACCGGGGTTACATCTGTGTGACGTCCCCTGAACCCACACTGGGGTCACATCTGTGTGACGTCCCCTGAACCCACACTGGGGTCACATCTGTGTGACGTCCCCTACACCCACACCAGGGTTACATCTGTGTGATGTCCCCTATACCCACACCGGGGTCACAACTGTGTGACGTTCCCTGCACCCACACCGGGGTTACATCTGTGTGACGTCCCCTGCACCCACACTGGGGTTACATCTGTGTGACGTCCCCTGCACCCACACCAGGGTCACATCTGTGTGACGTCCCCTATACCCACACCGGGGTTACATCTGTGTGACGTCCCCTGCACCCACACCGGGGTTACATCTGTGTGATGTCCCCTACACCCACACCGGGGTCACATCTGTGTGATGTCCCCTATACCCACACCGGGGTCACATCTGTGTGATGTCCCCTATACCCACACTGGGGTCACATCTGTATGACGTCCCCTATACCCACACTGGGGTCACATCTGTATGACGTCCCCTGCACCCAAAACGGGGTCACAACTGTGTGATAGCACTAGGGTTACAGACACCATTGTGCTGAGCTTTATTATATAGATGCTAGGGAATCTGAGTTTGACTTTTTTGTATTGTGTTCTCTTTGAGACAGGGTTTCTCTGTGGTTTTGGAGCCTGTCCTGGAACTAGCTCATGTAGACCAGGCTGGCCTCGAACTCATAGAGATCCGCCTGTCTCTGCTTCTGAGTGCTGGGATTAAAGGTGTGTGCCACCAAGGCCCGGCCCCTGATTAGACTTCTAATGCTTGCAAGGCACCTTACTAACTGAGCCATCCCTGCTGTCTCTGAAGAAGCCCCTTCTTTATTGGGGAGATGGGGAGTTGGGTCTTAACTGTGTAGATGAGGCTACCCTCAAACTCAGAGATCTACCTGTCTCTTGCTTTCTCAGTGCTGGTGATAAAGACATGTATCTGACTTCAGAATCCATTTTTATTATTTTTTAATTTAAAAATTTAAATATTGTTTTATTTTAAACATATAAGTATCTTGCCTACATGTCTTTATATGTACCGCATACATGCCTGGTGCCCAACGAGGTCAGATTCTTTGGTACTGGACTTACAGATAGTTGGGTCCTGGAAACCAAACCCAGGTCTTCAGCAAGAATAACCAATGCTCCTAACCACTAACCATCTTGCCAGCCCTAGGACCCATTTTTAAAATGAACTTGATAAATACTTACTGAACACTTACAATGTGAGAGCACTGTCCCGGGGGCTGGAGTAGTCCTTGCTTCCTCCTTTATGAGCTTGGGGTTTGGGACAGAGAAAGAAAGTGGAAAAATACACACACATATAAATTGTGGCTAAGCTATAAGGAAAAGGCTGGCATGCTAAGTGGAGAAGGGGCACTGTCTCCAGAGACTCCAGGAGCCTAGAAAAAGACATTCCCAACCACAAAGGGAGAAAGCTGGGAGAGTCGAGTTTGGAGAAACGTGAAGCCTGCTTCTACAGTCCCACAGAGTCTGCACTCTCAGGGCAGAGTTAAGATTTCATTCTGCTTTTCTTTTTCTTTTGTTATAAAGTTTGTTTGTTTTTCGAGACAGAATTTCTCTTTGTAGCCCTGGCTGTCCTGACATAACTGGCCTTGAATTCAGATCCACCTGCCTCTGCCTCCCAAGGAATGAGATTCAAGGCCTGTGCCACCACTGCCCAGCTAAAGAATTTTTGATTTGTGTGTAGGAGTATTTTGCCTGCATGAATGTGTGTGTACCAAATATATGCCTGGTGCCCATAGAAATTAGAAGAGGGCATTGGGCCCCCTGAAAGTACAGTCACAGGTGGTTGTGAGGTGCCATGTGGGTGCTAAGAATGGAACCCGGATGCTCTGCAAGAGCAGCAGCCTGTGTCCTTCAACACAGTCATCTCTCCAGGCACCACTCCACTCTCAGTAGGAGAAAAGATCAAAGCACAATTTTTGTTTGTTTTTTGACACAGGGTTTTTCTGTGAAACAGCTCTGAACTCGCTCTGTAGACCAGGCTGGTCTCAAACTCACAGAGATCCTCTGCCTCTGCCTTCCAAGTGCTGGGATTCAAGGCGTGCACCACCACACCCAGCATTCAAAGCAGTTTTAAGACCACCTGTTCACACCAGTGTCAGCTGACCAGGACTGTGGGAATCTGCTTTAGAAGGTAGTCTACCGCGTCAGCACCTACTGGGATGGTCACACAGTAGGAAAGGCTGGGTTTCTTCTGGAGCATGAGTCTGTATTAAAGGGTCTGTTTTGAGGTGAGGGCAGTTCCTTAGGGTCTGACAATTGTGCTCTATCTCTGCAGTGAGACCAGTTTACTAAGGAGAAGAACAAGAGCTCCCTTAGAGCCGGGAGTGCAGCGCAGACGCTAGAGCACACACCTCCAGTGCACATGCAGAGCGCCCCTTGGTTACATATTGAGGCCGTCTGAGATACCTGAGACCTTGCCTACAAGCCAGACAACCGCCCACCCCACTTCTGTTGAACTCAGGGTTCCCTAGCTCTGTGTGGAATGCTGACTCTTTAGTTTTATAGCCTCTCTCTGGAAAGTTAGGAATGCTGGCCTGCCTCCAGCTCTTTCCATTCCACTTTAAAAACATATGTTTTATTAGGGTGTGTGTGGTGTGTGTGTACACCCACACTGCGCTGTTCTTACAGCACCTCCATCTTCAAAGGATCCTATGTGTTCTTCTATCCTCTGTGCACCTGCATACTTGAACACCTACTCCACACAGAAATAAAACAAATCTAGAATACAGAGGAGAAGATGTGTGGAGGTCATATGCAAATGCTACAGTATCTTGCCTGAGGGAGTTGAGCACCTGCCCATAGGATGCCAAGGGACAAAAGACTATATAGCCTTGACTGTAGCTTGTCAGCCCAGGAGTACGCAACCAAGTGCATCCCTGCTGATTTGCTGACTGGACTAGACTTTGCAAGTCTTTCTGAACCAGCTAGTCTCTCAGAGTGTCTCTGTCTCTATCATAGCTCCAAGGTCAGTTTAGCTGAAATGTCCATCAAGAACTTTTCATCCCCCATGTAAGGCTTCTCATCTTTATTACGCTATCAACTGTGTATAAAGAAAGGAAAATGGGGATTGGTGAGATGACTCAACAGGTAAAGGCACTTGCTTCTAAACCTCATGACCTGAGTTGGATCCCTGGCGCCCACTCCCCCAGGTTAACTTCTAGTTGGATCCCTGGCGCCCACTCCCCCAGGTTAACTTCTAGTTGGATCCCTGGCGCCCACTCCCCCAGGTTAACTTCTAGTTGGATCCCTGGTGCCCACTCCCCCAGGTTAACTTCTAGTTGGATCCCTGGCGCCCACTCCCCCAGGTTAACTTCTAGTTGGATCCCTGGCGCCCACTCCCCCAGGTTAACTTCTAGTTGGATCCCTGGCACCCATTCCCCCAGGTTAACTTCTAGTTGGATCCCTGGCACCCATTCCCCCAGGTTAACTTCTAGTTGGATCCCTGGCACCCATTCCCCCAGGTTAACTTCTAGTTGGATCCCTGGCACCCATTCCCCCAGGTTAACTTCTAGTTGGATCCCTGGCACCCATTCCCCCAGGTTAACTTCTAGTTGGATCCCTGGCACCCATTCCACCAGGTTAACTTCTAGTTGGATCCCTGGTACCCACTCCCCCAGGTTAACTTCTAGCTTCCACACATGCACACACAAGTGCACTAAATAAAAACTGTTTAAAATTTAATGATAGCCGGGCGGTGGTGGCGCACGCCTTTAATCCCAGCACTCGGGAGGCAGAGGCAGGCGGATCTCTGTGAGTTCGAGACCAGCCTGGTCTACAAGAGCTAGTTCCAGGACAGGCTCCAAAGCCACAGAGAAACCCTGTCTTGAAAAAACCAAAAAAATAAAATAAAATAAAATAAAATTTAATGATATTGCCACTAAAAAAGTCAAGGAAGCTACTGATTTACTAGAAGGTGAAGCTAAAAAAATGAAGTGGAGGCTGGAGAAATGGCTCAGGGGTTAAGAACACATGCTGCTTTTTTGTTTTGTTTTGTTTTTTGTTTTTCGAGACAGGGTTTCTCTGTAGCTTTGGAACCTGCCCTGGAACTAGCTCTGTAGACCAGGCTGGTCTCCAAATCACAGAGATCCGCCTGCCTCTGCCTCCCGAGTGCTGGGATTAAAGGCGTGCGCCACCACCGCCCGGCCACATGCTGCTCTTGTAGAGGACCTGGGTTCAGTTCCCAGCACCCACATGGTGACTCAGCCATTCAAAACTAAGCTCCAAGGAATCCAGCCCCTTCCAACCTCCATGGACACTAGGCATGCATTCATGCATAGACACTGGAGGAACACCTATACACATAAAAATAAAGCCAAAAACATTTTTAAATGACATAAGTGTGTAATGAATTTTAAGTTCCCACTGGTCTGTGTGTATGAGTACAATTTGTGTAACAAATACCTTAGAGCTACACTTGTGAAAGGACGGAAGGAAGGAGGGAGGTTGTAAGTGTTAACTGACAATGACCCATTCATAGCTTCTGCTGAATGGGCTCAGATGGCCGGCTTGGGTAGTGGCTCCTCCCAACACGTGTGCCAGTGGGAGAGGACGGCCTCTTCCACAGAAGACTGTCCTCCTGTCGCCAGCATCACCTCCAGACAAGCTCCAAGGATATTTGTAGAACATAGGCCAGCCAGGCTTTCACAGCCCAGACACAGCAGAGTGAGGGACGAGACAGGGGAAGACAGGAAAGTGACTTTTCTTATCTAAAGCAGATCCTTTCTTTCCAGGGCGAGGTGGGGTCTGGTTTTCTGTCTGGTTTTACATTCTTTCATTTACTTTGTGTGTGTGAGCACACACTTGCTTATGAAGGTAAAAGACACCTTGCTTGAGTCACTTCTCTCTTCAGTGTGAGTACCGGGAGTCAACTGGGACTCTCAGGCTTTGTCACAGGCTCCTTGACTGAAGAGATCATCCCACCAGCCCAGGGCTAGTTTTTAAGAAGGGGTCTTATGTAGCCCAGGCTGGCCTCAAATTCACTCCTGATCCTCCTGCCTTCACCGCCCAAGTGCTGGGAAAACAGGCGTACACAGTTCAGGATTGCTTCTATTTCTGTGAAAGACTAACACTGGAATTATGATGCGGAGCGCACTGAATCTGCAGATTGCTTCTCGTAATATCCTAGCTGTTTTCACAATTCTCCAGTGCCCCAAGCACATAGGAGGTTTTCTGTCTTCTAGTTTCCTCAGTGTACCATTGGTTGTTGTACTGACCGCTCCCCAGGCGTTGATGAGTGGTTTCTGAAGGTTATCAGTTTATCACTGAGGACTCTGGAGTTCTCTTCTCCAGATCCTTAGTCGATGTTTGAGTCATAATTCCTCTGAGCATCTGCTGAAAGTCCTGAGCCCTGCCCCTGGACAGTGTGTGCTGGCTACATTTTCTTGGGATTCCTCAGGAGACAGAAGCCTTGAACTTTTAAGGTAATCTCAGTTGCCCAGAACCAGGGAGCCTCCGCTCAATTAAAGTTGGCAGACTCAGTAATTAGATGCCTAAGAAGTCTGCGAGAGACTCAATCTGGGAATTGCTTAGGGGTGACTGAGGCAACCTAGCGACGTTAGAAAGAGAATGGTTGATGGATGTCTGGTGATGCAGGCCTCTGTACCTCACACTGCAGCAAAGACAACTTATCGTGTCTGTCTTAACTGTTGACAGAGCTCCTTGGGTCACATGGGCTGACAGCACTGAAGGCAGCTGCAAATTCCAGACCAGTGAGGGCTGCTTCCTGCCTGCACTGGGGCACAGGGCTCTCTGGTGCCTTGCCTGCCCACACTCCCCTTCTCATAAAGACCCTTTTTAGAATTTTATTGTACATAGCATATAATATATTAGATATTAGTGACATTCCTGAGCAAAGTGTGTCTTTGTGGTTTCGTTCCCCTTGTTGCTTCCTCAGCCCTGAGTCTTCACTCTCCCAGAGGTCCTTACCCCACCCACCCATCCTCCTCACCGCCTAGTTAGTAGCTACCATCTCTGGTCCCCTTTGTAGAGTTTTAGATCTACTCACCCCTGCTTTCATGTGTGCTTATATATATTCCAGGATAGGGTCCCTATGTGAAGGGAAGCCCACTGCTTTTTGTTTTTGGTTTTTTTTTTTTTTTTGGTTTTTCGAGACAGGGTTTCTCTGTGGTTTTGGAGCCTGTCCTGGAACTAGCTCTTGTAGACCAGGCTGGTCTCGAACTCACAGAGATCCACCTGCCTCTGCCTCCTAAGTGCTGGGATTAAAAAGCCCACTGCTTTTGTATATATTCCAGGCTAGGGTCCCTATGTGAAGGAAAGCCCACTGCTTTTGCCTTTCTCTTTTAAACTAATTAACATTTTGAGGTTGCTGCTAAGAGTCTGTTTCCTCCTCCTACCGTGGATTCTGGGCCTTAAACTCAGGTTATCAGTCTTGGTTGGTATCATGTGCTTTACCACTGAGCCATCCTACAGCCCCAGCTTTTTTCATGAGTTTTTGTCACCCACTTAATATTATCCTTTCGAGAGCTAGCCATTTTCCTGCAAAATTCACAATTTCATTTTTTCTTTACAGCTGAATAATATTCCACTGTGTATACGTGGCCACCTTTGTGTGTGTTTGTTTTGTTTTGTTGTTTGTTTTTTAGTTTTTTGCGATAAGATTTTTCTGTGTACCCCTGGCTGTCCTGGCTATCTGCAGACCAGCTGGCCTTGAACTCACAGAGATCCCCCTGTCTCTGCCTCCTAAGTGCTGGGATAAAAGATGTGTGCATGGTTTGTTTTTAATTTTTTGAGTAACCTCTATGGATTTCCATGATGGCTAATTTACTCTTCCTTTACAGCTGATTTTTTTTAAACTTTTGTGTGTGTGCTTGCACACATGTACGCCTCAGAACATGTGCAGTGGTCAGAGGACAACTTGCATACTGATTCTCTTCTTGCACCATGTGGGTGCCAGGGATGGAACTCGGGTCACCAGGCTTGGCTGCAGCACCTAGTCAGCTGAAACATCTCCCACACCCTGTGATCTCCTCTTTAAGGGTTTAGGGCCTTTTTATGAGGCTTCCCAACCCATGACCTTAGCATCCCTTAATTAGCCCTCACCTGCAGACACGGTACCACGGGCATTAGGTTTCTGCATCTGATTGGGAGGAGCTGGGGTACAGCTCAGTGACAGAGACCTGCCTTGCACAGTGAGGCCCCCGTTCCCTTCCTAGCACCACAGGGAACACGCCATTTAGTCTACTCCACAAGCTGAGTAGAATAGGATTGCCTTCTTCCAGCTTCTCTGTGAAAAGGACAGATGGGCTGCGTTGTAATTGTCAGGTCTGGCCTTGAATGCTTACTTTCTGATCAACTGCCTACAGGTACGCTAGAGAACCATCCTTACTGATTTGCCCCTGTGTGTCTTTTATTATTTATTTCTTACTTTTGTATATCTTTTAGATATTATTTATAATTTTTTTAGTTTTTGAGGCATGGTGTTACTGTATGGTTCAGATTAACTTCAAACTTGAGATCCTCTTGCCTCAGCCTCCCCAGAGCTAGGATCATATGACTGTGTTCCTGTGTCTAGCACCGGGACTCCTTTCTGTGGCAGGAGACTCTCTGAGACAGGGTCTTACTCTGTAGCCCAGGCTGGCCTCTACCTTCTGATTTGGGATTACAGGCATGCACTAGCTTTCTTGGTGAACTTTGTTAAGGATGCTTTCTGATACCCTGGGAGTTTTGTCTGATGTTTCATGAAGAGGCTGAAACCCAAATCTGCTAATGTGATCCTGTGATGCTTTTAGTCTACAAATATGATGGACAACATTAATGATTTTTAAAGGATTCATTTGTTTTTATGTTTTTACTTATGTGCCTGTCTGTGTGTGTGTGTGTGTCTGCCATGTGTGGTGGGGAGCAGGGAGCAGGAGGAGCTCTCAGAAGTTTGCAGGAGTATTGGACCCTCTAGAGCTGGAGTTACTTGTGTCTGTGGCTGGGAACTGGACCCTCTAGAGCTGGAGTTACTGGTGTCTGTGGCTGGGAACTGGATCCTCTAGAGCTGGAGTTACTGGTGTCTGTGGCTGGGAACTGGATCCTCTAGAGCTGGAGTTACTGGTGTCTGTGGCTGGGAACTGGATCCTCTAGAGCTGGAGTTACTGGTGTCTGTGGCTGGGAACTGGATCCTCTAGAGCTGGAGTTACTGGTGTCTGTGGCTGGGAACTGGATCCTCTAGAGCTGGAGTTACTGGTGTCTGTGGCTGGGAACTGGATCCTCTAGAGCTGGAGTTACTGGTGTCTGTGGCTGGGAACTGGATCCTCTAGAGCTGGAGTTACTGGTGTCTGTGGCTGGGAACTGGATCCTCTAGAGCTGGAGTTACTGGTGTCTGTGGCTGGGAACTGGATCCTCTAGAGCTGGAGTTACTTGTGTCTGTGGCTGGGAACTGGATCCTCTAGAGCTGGAGTTACTTGTGTCTGTGGCTGGGAACTGGATCCTCTAGAGCTGGAGTTACTTGTGTCTGTGGCTGGGAACTGGATCCTCTAGAACTGGAGTTACTGGTGTTTGTGGGCCGGCAGCTGGCTTAGGTCCTCACAAGAGCAACCAGTGTTCTTAAAACCATAAAGTCATCTTTCTAGGCCTCTGACATTGGTGGGTTTTTGTTTGTTTTTAATGTAGATCCTAGGATAACTCAATTTTTTTGGTACTCATGGGACAGATGAGTTGTTTAAAATTGTGGTTACTTGTTTATTGTTCATGTGTGGGTTGGTGGTGATCAGAAGGCAGCTCACAGCAGCGCTCTCCTTCCACCTGAGGGTCCCAGGGACTGCAGTCGGGGGCCAGGCTTGGCAGCAAGGTTCTACAGGAGCTGTCTCTCTGGCCCCAGCTTAACTGTTAATTACTAAAGGGAGATGGTGTAGAGTGCCCTTCAAACGAAGCAGCAAGACCTACGTTGTCACTGTCACAATGCATCTTTAGTTTTAGTGCCTTTGAGATGATGTGTATAGGGAAATAAGCCATCATATGATGTGTAGGCTGATGCATGCCCGTGAACTCAGCCCTTCAAAGAATGTGAGGCTCAGCATACCACTTGGAATTTTCTAGAGTCAGTCAACATTAGTATGAGAGGATCTCATTAATCAAAACCTGAGGAGCGGAATTTCAGATGTGCAGTTTTCTTTACCCCTACTTTTCTTTTTAGTGAGTTCTGGGATTGAACTCATGTCTTTATGTTGCAAGACAAGCACTGTACCAACTGAGCTGTCGCTTTCTACTTCCTCATCAGCATGGCCCCAGTTCCTTCTCTGAGGCCAGGACACATCTCTATCTTCCCACGTCCCTTCTCATGCTGTCTTGGTCCCCAAATCCATTGTTCTTAAAGAGGAGTGTGCTGTGGGAGACATCGGAGGGGCTGGAGTTAGCCCTTCCCCAAGAGGATAGTGTGTGGCGTGTGCCCAAGGGGGATCGACTCTAAAGGCGATTAGAAATGGGGGAGACGTACCCTGAAAACTCAAGGGGATTCAGCACCGCTGTGGAGGCTGCATGCAAGCAGACAGGCATGCCAAGGCAGAGGGGAATGAACTGGGGGAGACCACCTGCCTCAGCCATTGTTTAGCCGAAGTTGCTAAATGAGGACAGAAAACATGTTTTGGGGTGAGTGTGTGTATGTGTGTATATCTACATATGTGTCTATATGTCTGAGTGTGTGTGCGCACTCTTGTGTGTGTGTTTAGGAAGGACAAGTGTCCTTCATTATCACCCTTACCTTATTTCTTGTTGACAGGGTCTCTCACTGAACTTGAAGTTGATCATTTGGGTTCAACTGGATGACCATTTAGCTCCAAGTCTGCCCATCTCTGACCTTTGGCTCTGGGTTGTGTAGCCATTTCTTGCTTTTTAGGCCTTTTCAAATTTATTTTTATTTATGTATATGTATGTCTGTTTGTGAATGTATGCCATGTGTAGGTGCGCATGAGGGGAGATTGGTATTGGATCCCCTGAACTGCAGTTCTAGGCTATCTGAGCTATCTGCTGGAGGTGCTGGAAGAGCAGCAAACATTCTTAACCACAAAGCCATCCCTCCAGTCCCCATGTCTAGATTTTTATGTGGGTGCTAGGAATTCAAAGTTTTCTTCAAGTTTTCACAGTAGATACACTCAGCTATTGAACCATCTTCCCAACATTTATTGTTTTGTTAAGGTAGGGGCTCACAATAGCCTGGACTAACCTGGACCTTAAAGCGCAAAACAATCCCACACCAGTTTGGATTCAAAGGGTTATTGATTTGAGGGGAAAAACCTTACAGAACACTGTCCTACACAACAGCTAGGAAAGGAGTCTAGTCGCTGGAGCAAAAGAGAGAGCAGAGGGCTGCCACTGCTTTTTAAAGAGAAGAAGGAGGCCACGCCCCAGTGGGCTGGTATCTCAGCAGCTATTGGCTGAAGGAGCGGAAAGAGCTCCCACAGCAGGACCTCAAGATGTAGCTGAAGTTGTCCTTGAACTCCTGATCCTCCTGCCTCAACCTCCCAAGTGCCAGAATGAAATTCTTTTCCACTGCTCCTGACTTAGAAATCCTTCCTAAAGTCTTCTGACCTTTCTTAGGGATCTTCACTGGGTCAGAAGAAAAGTAACTGGTCATCCATCCTCCACAGCACCCAGTCTTCAGAAATGCCTTTTTGTCTGTCTGTCTGTATGTGATGCTGGGCATAAAGCCTAGGGCCTTGTGTGTGGATCTGCCATGCATGCGAGCTGTCTTTGAGAGACATGTTAGGACACCGTATCTGCCTCATGCCTCACTTCCCATCATTAGGATTGTGAACCAAAAGGACCAAATAAAAACCCCACGTGTGAAGTACCGTAAAAATCCTTGTAAAACTGACTGGGCTGCACTAAGAAATCCTTTTAAGCTAGGTGTACTGCACACGCTCACAGGGCCGGAGAGATGGTTCAGCATTGACCCCATTTTTCGACCACAGTCTCACTAGTCTGGTTGGCTGAGGAACATCAGCTTGCTGTTGCTGTGTGACAAGCTCGGCCAAACTAGCAGCTAAAAGTGATGTACATTACCATAAAATCTACATGGATCACCATAAAATCTGCATACATTACCATGTAGATTTTGTGCTGTTGTGGGGTTCAGGCCAAGAGGAGGGTGCTTGCCTAGCAAGCCTAAGTTCCTAGTTCCATCCCAGTACTACAAAAGATGATAATAAGTTAATAACTAGGTGTGGGACACACACCTATTGCCCTAGCATGTGGGAGTCTGACGCAGGAGGATTGTCATGAATTCTAGAACGACCTGAGATGAAGAAAGGTATTCTATTTCAAAAAGATACAATAATGAAATCTCTTTTGTTTGTTTGTTTTTCAAGACAGGGTTTCTCCATGTAGGTTTCTCTTGGCTCCTAAACTCACTCTGTAGACTAGGCTGGCCTTGAACTCACAGAGATCCACCTGCCTCTGCCTCCCAAATGCTGGGATTAAAGGTTTATGTAACCACAACCTGGCTTCCGATTTTTATTATTTTGTTTTACTGTGTATAAGCATTTTGCCTGCATACATGTCTGTGTACCACAGGTGTGCCTGGTGTCCACAGAGGCCAAAAGGCACTTGAGCTCCTAGAACTGGAGTCACAGATGGTTGTGGGACCGTGTGGGTTCTGAGAACCAAACCTGGAAGAGCAATTAGTGCTCTTACCTCTGAACCATCTTCCCAGACTCAAAAATAAAATAATAAGTAATAAAAGAATAAAGCATAGTTTTGTGACCTCAGAGCTTTGCTGTCCTGCAGGAGTGGCCTAGGCTGTTCCTACCTTGTTCGCACTTTCACACTTACTGACAAGTCAGCTCCTGCTGTTGGAAGACTGAGGTCTCTGCTCCTTGACCCTTAGCTCCTGCCTGTCACCCAGTGCTCCCTGCTGTGGCTTTCTCAAGCAAGGCACCTGACTTCTCACCAGCTACATGAAGTATCAGGTAATAATGATACCACATCTTAAGTCACAGGTTCAGCTTGGAGTCAGGGAGAGTATGACAAGGACATGCTTACTTAGGGTTTAAAAAGGAAATAAAGTCATCCCTTCTGGTGACACTCTGGCTTCACAGGCCAGCATCACTAGACTCTGGTTCATTATCTGTAGGCTGAGTGATAGGCACAGGCTTAGAATTCCCCAGTGAAAGGCTGAGAATGTGGCTCAGAGATACAACCCTTGCCCAGAATCCTGTCTGTGTGTGTGTGTGGGTGGGGGGGGCAGATAAGGATGTGACTCAAAGATAATGCTCTTATCTATAGTCTCAGAGGAAGGCTGAAGGCCAAGTGTTAGAGCAGCGCTTGCCTAGGTTTTAGTCCTGTGGAGGCCTGAGGATCAGAAGTTCAAGGTCATCCTCAACTAGTAAGTGCTTTCTAGGTCAACCTGGGCTTTGTTTTAAAAGGGGGTATGATATAAACAAGCTGAAAAATAAAAACCACATGATCATCTCATTAGATTCCGAAAAAACTTTTGACAAAATACAACATCCCTTCATGATAAAGGTCTTGGAGAGAGCAGGAATACAAGGAACAAACCTAAACATAATTAAGGCAATAAAGCAAGCCAACAGCCAACATCAAACTAAATGGAGAGAAACTCCCAGCAATTCCACTGAGATTAGGAACAAGACAAGGTTGTCCACTCTCTCCATACCTATTCAATATAGTTCTTGAGGACTTAGCTAGAGCAATAAGAGACCAAAGGATCAAGGGGATACAAATTGGAAAAGAAGTCAAACTCTCACTGTTTGCTGATGATATGATAGTTTACATAAGCGATCCCAAAAATTCTACCAAGGAACTTCTACAACTCATAAACACTTTCAGCAATGTAGCAGGATACAAGATTAACTAAAAAAAAAAATCAATATCCCTCCTGTACACAGATGATAAAAGGGCTGGGGAAGAAATTAGAGAATCAACACCCTTCACAGTAGCCACAAAAAGCATAAAATATCTCAGAGTAACTCTAACAAAACAAGTGAAAGACTTGTATGACAAGAACTTTAAATCTTTAAAGAAAGAAATTGAAGAAGACACCAGAAATTGGAAAGACCTCCCATGCTCTTGGGTAGGCAATTAACATAGTAAAAATGACAATCCTACTGAAAGCAAAACTACAGATTCAACGCAATGCCCATCAAAATCCCAGCAAAATTCTTCAAAGACCTCAAAAGAATGGTACTCAACTTCATTTGAAAAAGCAAAAAACCCAGGATAGCCAGGATAGCCTGGGCAACAAAAGAACTTCTGGAGGCATCACAATCCCTGACTTCAAACTCTACTACAAGGCTACAGTACTGAGAACAGCCTGGTACTGGCATAAGAACAGACAGGAGGACCAATGGAACTGAATAGAAGACACGGGTATCAATCCACACATCTTCAAACACCTGATATTTGAAGAAGAAGCAAAAAATATCAAATGGAAAAAAGAAAGCATATTTAACAACTGGTGCTGGCATAACTGGATATCAATGTAGAAGGAGTGGCGGCAGGCCACTTCCCGCCATCCGGCTAGCTTTACCCAAAATAATTACACGGAAACTATTCTTTTAAACACTGCTTGGCCCAATAGTTTTAACCTCCTATTGGCTAGCTCTTACATATTGATCTAAGCCATTTCTAATATTCTGTGTAGCACCACGAGCTGACTTACCAGGAAAGATCTTAACCTGTGTCTGTCTGGAGTGGGAGAATCATGGTGACTGCCTGACTCAGCTTTCTTTCTCCCAGAATTCTGTTCAGTCTACTCTGCCTACCTAATTTTCTGTCCTATCAAAGGCCAAGCAGTTTCTTTATTAATTAACCAAGGAAAGCAACAGATAGATACAAGACCCACCACCATCATTTCCCCTTTTTCTGTTTAAACAAAAAAGAAAGGCTTTAACTTTAACATAGTAAAATTACATATAACAAAACAGTTATCAAGTAAGAATTACAGTTACAATATTGTATCTATTTTATCTCTTATCATAACTAAGGAAAACTATAATTATCTATCCATTCTTCAACTCCATCAAAGACTCCAGAAGGATATAATATTACCTAAGTAAACAAGAAATCCAAACTCTAGAAATGACAGAGACATCTCGCTGCCTGGACAGTCACCCAAAGTTCTTTTGTACCGTTGGGGCATCCATCTTTGGCCTATAGGCCCATAGTATCCAGCAGACATTTTCATGAAGCAGGAAATTCCAAAGACAGTTCTGTCACTTTCTGCTGTGTCCTGCAGAGTGTCTCACATACTCTTTCATGAATCAGGAACCCTGAAAGAACATCTCACCTTTAGGCAAGTTCAGCAGTCCTCTCTCTGCGGGTTCTCTGTGTCCAGTTGATGCAACAGTCCAGGCTAGAGCAGTTTCTTGCCCAAATGGCTATGAAACTCCATAAGGAGCCTCTTCAATGCCCATCTTCCTCTCGAAGTAGCTGGTGCTGCCAAGAGCAGACATGTCTCATTGTCATGAAAGACCCTAAGTTATTAAAACATTTAAATGCCATATTCTGCAGTCTTTGAAAGATATGAAGAATGCCTATCTAACTGAAATATATCTTTATGTATCTAGAAAATCTTAACTAACATGACTATAAGCTTGACTATTATTTATGATTATCCATCAACAACCTATATTTCCTAATTATACATTACATTTTAAAAATGAACTACACAATCACAATACTTTAATCAAGATCAGAAATACATATACATATAACAAAATTGACCTTAAAATCTACACCAATGCAAATTATTCATACCTATATCATTTCCCCCTTTAAATGTAAAAGAACATTTATAAACAATATTTGGGAATATGGGCACAGTTATTTCTCTCCAAACTGCTTCAAGCTGAATGGGGGTGCTGTTAATCAGATCATTTAGGATGTAACCTGTGTGCCAGGGTCATCTCAGTCGGCAGTTGAGTGAAGTAATTTTTTGAGGGTTTTCATAGCAACCTTTCAGGAGGGCGTGGTCTGTCATACCATATTGGGATAGAAGCAATCCACAGGGTCTCATCCTCTGTGAAGACAAAAGAAGACCCTCTCCAAAGCATCATATCCCTAGACCCAAATTCTGAAATCATAATACCCTTATGATATCCATTCTGGTTCAGCTTGGCAGCCCATATAATGAAATGTCTCTCTGTACTTAGCTCCTCCACAGTCAAAAATTTTAAAGAAAACACAATAATACAAAGAATCCAGACTCTCTGTGAATTTTCCATTTTTACATGGCTTCTTTTTACTCAGCTTATTTTTACTCTATCAGTTTACTTTATTCTGTCTCATTAAAGACTTTGCCCTTTTTTTATTTATTTAGTATGTATACAATATTCTGTCTGTGTGTATGCCTGCAGGCCAGAAGAGGGTAACAGACCCCATTACAGATGGCTGTGAGCCACCATGTGGTTGCTGGGAATTGAACTCAGGACCTTTGGAAGAGCAGGCAATGCTCTTAACCTCTGAGCCATCTCTCCAGCCCCTTTGCCCTTTTTTTTAAAGGCATTAACTTTATTCTCTATTTTTTTTCTCTCTCTCAAACCTACGTACACTCATCCAACACTGTGATCCATTTAGTGGTCTGAATCTGTCCTATTGTGAATCTGTAATTTTTTTACTATCCAGGAGCATTTCTTAAAATGTTAAGCACTTCTTAAAAACTTAAGTTGCGACATGTAGAGGTAATACGGTAATAGGTAGAGCCTGTTTCCTGCCCAGTCTAAACCTTAACTGCGCTGTTATTATGGTAATTACTGCAGTTCCTGCCTGAGACCAGCACAGTTCAGCATGGAGGAGTTGAGCGGCTCCTGCCTCAGAGCCATTTGGTGCCCCTGAGCCACACACAGTTCCAGGCACACAGCAGTCCACAATGGAGCCGCACTCAGCAGTTTAACTCTGAGACTGAGCGTGTGGCACAGAAACTCTTTTCATCCAAGTTACAGCCAAATCTGACACACAGAGCACTGTGCAATCTGAAAACACGTCTCTGTATGGCAGCAGGAATCTGCCATGCTCTTCCGCCTGCCTAAGCCTGATTCTGCTGTCTGCCCAGGTGCAGGCGGGAGCGCTGAGCCAAGGACATGGTCTCAGCTACTTTCCTCCCAATCCAGAGCGAGAACACAAACATCCAGTCCCATAAAAGCCATTGAAATGCTTTAAAGCCAGAGTTCACGCTGGCAGCACAGCCCCAGGAAGCCGTGTTTTAAAGCATGCAGCTTTTTTCCTGCTGAGGCTTAGTCAGGAAAATTTCTCTGCAGCACACTCTAGCAAACAGCAAAAAGCTGTGGTAAACTCTGGTTTTTCTGTGTTTAAAATTAAGTTCTCTCAGGTTTTACGTCGAGTTAGTTACCACATCTGGGCGCCACTCTATAGAAGGAACGACGGCAGGCCACTTACCGCCATCTGGCTAGCTTTACCCAAAATAATTACACAGAAACTGTATTCTTTTAAACACTGCCTGGCCCAATAGTTTTAACCTCTTATTGGCTAGCTCTTACATATTAATCTAACTCATTTCTAATATTCTGTGTAGCACCACGAGCTGACTTACCAGGAAAGATCTTAACCTGTGTCTGTCTGGAGTGGGAGAATCATGGCGACTGCCTGACTCAGCTTTCTTTCTCCCAGAATTCTGTTCAGTCTACTCTGCCTACCTAATTTTCTGTCCTATCAAAGGCCAAGCAGTTTCTTTATTAATTAACCAATGAAAGCAACAGATAGATACAAGACCCACCTCCATCATATCAACATGTAGAAAAATGAAAATAGACCCATATCTATAACCATGCACAAAACTCAAGTCCAAATGGATCAAAGACCTCAACATAAAGCCAGCCACACTGAACCTTATAGACGAGAAAGTGGGAAGTACACTTGAACACATTGGCACAGGAGACCACCTCCTAAATATAACCCCAGCAGCACAGACACTGAGAGAAATAATTAATAAATGGGACCTCCTGATCCCATTTATCATGTGTAAAGCAAAGGACACGGTCAACAAGACAAAATGACAGCCTACGGAATGGGAAAAGATCTTCACTAACCCCAAATCAGACAGAGGTCTGATCTCCAAAATACAAAGAACTCAAGAAATTGGACACCAAAAGATCACATAATCCAATAAAAAAAAGATGGAGTACAGACCTAAACAGAGAACTCTCAACAGAGGAATCTAAAGTGGCTGAAAGACACTTAAGGAAATGGTCAACATCCTTAGTCATCAGAGAAATGCAAATCAAAACAACTCAGATTTCATCTGTAAGAATGGCCAAGATCAAAAACTCTGATGACAACTTATGCTGGAGAGGTTGTGGGGAAAAGAGAACACTTCTGCTTTGCTGGTGTGAATGCAAGCTGGTACAACCCCTTTGGATGTCAGTGTGGCGATTTCTCAGAAAATTAGGAAACAACCTTTCTCCAGACCCAGTAATACCACTTTTGGATATATATTCAAAGGATGCTCAATTGTGCCACAGGACACGTGCTTAACCATGTTCATAGCAGCTTTGTTTGTCATAGCCAGAACCTGGAAACAACCTAAATGTCCCTTGATCAAAGAATGGATTAGAAAAACGTGGTACATTTACACAGTGGAGTACTACACAGCAGAAAAAAATGACAGCTTGAATTTTGCAGATAAATGGATGGAGCTTGAAAACATTATTTTGAGTGAGGTAACCCAGACACAGAAAGGCAATTATCACATTTACTCACTCATAGGTGGTTTTTAAACATAAAGCAAAGAAAGCCAGCCTACAAACCACAATCCCAGAGAAATTAGACAACAATGAGGACCCTAAGAGAGACTTACATAGATCTAATCTACATGGGAAGTAGAAATTAGAAAAAGACAAGATCTCCTGAGTACATTGGGAGCATGGGGACCTTGGAGGAGGGTTGGAGGGGGAAGGGAGAGGCAGGGAGGGGAGCAGAGAAAAATGTAGAGCTCAATAAATATCAATAAAAAAATTAAAAGGGAGTGTGTTAGAGAGATAGCTTAGCAGTGGAGACCATTTGTTGCTCTTGCAGAGGACCGAGATTCAATTCTCAGCATCCACATGGGGGTTCACAACCATCCATAACTCACTTCCAGGGGTTCCTAACCCCTCCTCTGACTTCTGTGCGTACCAGGCACACACATAGTGCACGTACATATATACAGGCAAAGCATTCATACACATAAAATTAGTCAAAAATATTTTTTTAAAAAAAAACTAACTATTCTGGGCTAGAGAGATGGCTTAGAGATTAAGAGCACTGGCTGCTCTTTCAGAGCACATGGGTTCAATTCTCAGCACACACACGGCAGATCACAGCTATCTGTAACACCACTTCTAAGGGATCTGCCTTTCTCACACAGATAGATATATATGCAGGTAAAACACCAGTATCTTTGTGTGTGCACCTGTGCACACAAGACCCATCTTGCCAGTGGTACACACCTTTAATCCCAGCACTCGAGGCAGAGGCAGATGAATTCTGAGTTCAAGGCCAGCCTGGTCTACATGTGAGATCCAGGACAACCAGAGCAACACAGAGAAACCCTGTCTACAAAACAAACAAAAATCAGACATTCATTTGTGTATATATGTGTCCTGTCTCTAAGATGTGTACATGTGTGAGTGCTTTGCTCTCAGAGGTTAGAAGAGGCGTCTGATCCCTGCAGCTAGAGTCACAAGTGGTCATGAGTCGCCCAACATGGGTGCTGGGAACCAAACTTATTTTGTCCTTTGCAAGAGTAATACAAAAGCTCTTAGCTGCTGAGCCATCTCTCCAGCTTCATCCTGACTGGATATGAAACACATTTGTTTGAATTAAGTGTGACAGGGTGGCACACCTGGACACAAGCACATTTGAAAGCAAAGTTTACTCACTGCTCCTAAGAGGAGGGGCACACCATACCAAACAGCACCTTGGCCGTAGAGGTGGGGTGTGTCTCTATGTGTGCCCGCGTGAGTGAGTGTCTGTTCTAGGCTGTGACCTAGACCTTTGATAGGATTTTCTCCAGAATGAACTGGATGGACTGGGCAGGCCAGTTTGAGCCAGCCTGGAACTGGATGGAGTAGACACTTGCTCTCCTCTGGGTCATAGGCCATGTCTCTATTTGTCTAGGACCTGGAACGTGGTGACTGAGGACAGGGACAGCCTTGGTGGTGTGCAAGATGAGAGTTGTTGGAGGAGGCTTGGGAGTAGCCAATGTGATTTTGGAAGGCAGTTTCTGTCTAGGAGTTAGCTGAGCCAGCTTGGCCAAGCCTCATACAACAGAGCAGAAACCCAGTTGCCTGCACACTTGATGCTGGCACCTGCTGCATTTCTTTGCATTCCTTCATGACAAGATGGCTGAGTGTATGACTGCTGTTTCTGTTTCCTCACACCTCCACTCTCTCCTACACTCTGTGCTCCACCCTCACGGAGTCACCCTGGAACTATAGGAAGTCCCCTTCTCCTGGCATGCTTTTTCTGTTCCTCCTCACTGGCATCTGGATTCCACTGTCTTCCATGTGACCTCTGAGAGTCTGAGCTTTTGTCTGGGTTCCCGCCCCCTCCTGCAGAGATTCCTCAAATCTTCAGGCCAATGATTGCCTGTGCTAGTGCTCCATCTTGGAGTCGCTGGCCCTGCCTGTGTGCTCAAGGGCTGCGATGTGAGCCTGATGAAGCCTGCATCTGGGCCTGCACAGTCTGTGATCTAGGTCTGGCTTGCTGGCTGTCTTGGCATTTTCTTTTCCCTCAAAATCTTTCAACACTTTACACAAAGGTCCTGCAGATCTATCCCCAAGTTAAAAATCTGACCTGGGCTAGCCACACCTCAGTCCTGTGCAGGTTTGGTGGCCTCCACGGTGGGTCCCCTGGCTCTTCCTTCCTTCCTGAAGCATAGCCTACAAAACACAATCGCTGCTCTCTCTCTCTCTCACTCTCCTCCCTCCCCCTCCCCCCTCCCTCCCTCTTTTCCTCCCTCCCTCCCCCCTCCCCCCTCTTCCTCTTTTCCTCCCTCCCTCCCCAAGACAGGGTCTCTCTGTATCCCTGACTGTCCTGGCGGTTCCACATGTAAACCAGGCTGACTTGAACTCATAGAGATCCCCCTGCCTCTGCCCCCTGCCGAGTGCTGGAATTACAGGTGTGTGCTACCACATCCAGCCCATGAAATACATTTTTAGAATGTATTTTAGACTGGCTGTGGTTGTGTATGCCTGTAACCCCAGCAGGTAGGGGACTAAGCCTAGGCAATTGAGCAAGGTGCTGTCTCAAACTGAAAATCAAAAGTAAAAAGGACTTCCTGTGTAGCTCAGTTTAGGGGTCTGCCCAGTGTTGGAGGGCCCTGGGTTTCATGCTAGCACACACACACACACACACACACACACACACACACACACAATTAAAATATAAATATTTCACATAGCCTGATGTGGTTGCTGCTTCTAATCCAAGCATTCAGTAATGGTAGCCCGAAGAATGGGAAGTTTAACCCTAGCCTGTGCCACATGTCTCAAAGGAACCAAACGTTTGAAAGAAAGTGCATTTCAGCCCAGCATACGGCGCACACCGTAGCAACTCCAGCTCAGGGCTGAGGCCAGTGTTGTTGAGGGTTTCTCTCCTGCCCGATTCCCGCAGTCGTTAAATCCCAAGGAAATCACACAACGCTCTACATTAGTTATAAACTGATTGGCCCAGTACTTCAGGCTTCTTATTAATAACTCTTACAACTTATATTAGCCCATTATTCTTATCTATGTTAGCCACATGGCTTAGTACCTTATTCAGCAGGGCAGTCACATCTTGCTTCTTCTGTTGCTGGGACAGGACTACCGACCAAGCTTTCTTCTTCCCAGAATTCTCCTGTTCTCCTTGACCCACCTGTATTTTCTCTCTGGTTGTCCCACCTATACTTCCTGCCTGGTTGCTGGCCAATCAGCATTTATTTAAAATATAATTGACAGAATACAGACCATTGTCCCACAGCAGGACAGGAAACCCTTTAAGCCTGCAAGTTTGAGGTCAGCTCAGGCTACATAGCAAACAATAAATAAGTAAATAAGTCTGAAGACAACAAACAGTAAATGCATTGCGCTTAAGTCTAGGTCAGAGGAATAGAATTGAGACAGGGTCTCATGTCAGCACATATCCCAGATGACTTTGAACTTCCTGTGAGACCCTCACCCCTTACTCTCAAAGGGGTGAGAAGAAATTTCCTAGCAGAATGTTTTAAAAACAGAACCCCAGACTAGCTTGTTTTCAGGAAGATAGTGGCCTTCTCCACTCCCACCTGAGAAATTATGCCTGGCCACCTAGTACAGGCTGATAAAGATGGCCTGACTCAGAAACAGGGCAGCCTTGCTCTAAGAACAAAGAACAAGCTGGGAGAGAAAGCAAAGACCTTCATGGAGTTGCAGCTGTGCCAAATCCCCCTAACCGCCCTGAAGGGCTGTTTGTGTTTCTCCTGCCTTTAACAGCTGACCCCACAGAGGAGCTCTAACTCCTCTCCACCTTGCTGAGACGGTGTTATAGACGGGTCCCAAACTAGTTTGTATTATGTTAAATAAACCTTGCTTATTACAGTCTGGGCTTCTCTGGTCTCTGGTGGTCTCTCTGGGGATCATAATCTGGCACAACACTTCTGACCCCCCTTCTCTCCTCTAAAACCTGGATTACAGGGCTGGAGAGATGGCTCAGTGGTTAAGAGCATTGCCTGCTCTTCCAAAGGACCCGAGTTCGATTCCCAGCAACCACATGGTGGCTCACAACCATCTGTAAAGAGGTCTGGCGCCCTCTTCTGGCCTTCAGGCATACACACAGACAGAAAATTGTATACATAATAAATAAATAAATAAATAAATAAATAAATAAATAAATAAATAAATAAATATTTAAAAACAATAAAATAAAACCTGGATTACAGATGTGCACGGCCACATAGAGCTACAGATGTGCAGGGCCACACTAGGATTACAGATGTGCACCAGCACACTAGGATTACAGATGTGCACAACCACACTAGGATTACAGATGTGCACAGCCACACTAGGATTACAGATGTGCACCGGCACACTAGGATTACAGATGTGCACAACCACACTAGGATTACAGATGTGCACCGGCACACTAGGATTACAGATGTGCACAACCACACTAGGATTACAGATGTGCACAACCACACTAGGATTACAGATGTGCACCGGCACACTAGGATTACAGATGTACATGGCCACATAGAGCTACAGATGTGCACAGCCACACTAGGATTACAGATGTGTACCACCACACTAGGGTTACAGATGTGCACAACCACACTAGGATTACAGATGTGCACAGCCACACCAGGATTACAGATTTGCACAACCACACTAGGATTACAGATGTGTACCACCACACTAGGATTACAGATGTGCACAGCCACACTAGGATTACAGATTTGCACAACCACACTAGGATTACAGATGTGCACCGGCACACTAGGATTACAGATGTGCACCGGCACACTAGGATTACAGATGTACATGGCCACATAGAGCTACAGATGTGCACAGCCACACTAGGATTACAGATGTGTACCACCACACTAGGGTTACAGATGTGCACAACCACACTAGGATTACAGATGTGCACAGCCACACTAGGATTACAGATGTGTACCACCACACTAGGGTTACAGATGTGCACAACCACACTAGGATTACAGATGTGCACAGCCACACTAGGATTACAGATGTGCACAGCCACACTAGGGTTACAGATGTGCACAACCACACTAGGGTTACAGATGTGCATTAGCACACTAAGATACAGATGTGCACCACCACACTAGGGTTACAGATGTGCACCACCACACTAGGAATACAGATGTGCACCGCCACACTAGGGCTTTGCACACCTAGGCCAGCTCTGCTGCATAGGCTGGAACCCCAGCACGTGAGTGGCATCTGACAGGTGTGCCAGCACTTCTGGAAGAGTGGAAGTGGAGTCTGACCCCATTGGGTTTCTCCTGCTGTGATGAGCACCATGACAGAAGCAGCTTGAAGAGGAGAGGGCAGTGGAAGCCGTGGCAGGGGCTGAAGCAGAGAAGCAGAGGCCATGGAGGACTGCTGCTCCCTGCCTTGTTCCCTAGGGCTTGCTCAGCCTGCTTTTTCAGGCCACAGCACCTGGCCAGGGTTGACACTGCCCACAGTGGGCTGGGCCACATCAGGTCTTAATCACACGGTGCTCTACAGGCTTCCCACAGATGAGTCTGATGGAGACTCAGATGAGGATCCTCTTCTCAGAAGATGCTAACCTGACCAAGTTGACCAAAGACTGACTGGTATGGCTCCCCATCTCATCTCATTGCCATGTGTTCAACTCGGACACATGGCTGGGGATGAGAGTGCATGGTAGAACATTAGCACACTGGAGAGTCTGCTTTCAATTGCCAGCAACACAGAGACAGACCAGGTGTCTAACCCTGAATAACTGCTTTTTGTTTGTTTGTTTGTTTGTTTGTTTTTTTTTTTTTTGGTGGCTGGAGAGACAGCCGTGGGTGCTGGGAACCGAACTCTTTATATTTATGGTTGTGAGCCTAGCCTTTAACGGCTGAGCCATCTCTCCAGCCCTGTTTGTTTGTTTTTAAGACAATATCTTAGCTCAGATTTTCCTGACACTTACAGTGGCCTGTCTGTTACTTGAGTGCCAGAATTACAGTCATGAGCCACTACTCCTAGACAACTTGTAAAACACTTAAAAGAAAATGTTGATGCACATCTAACCTGGAATCAGACAATGATTTATTAAAAATGAGACTGAGCCAGGCATTGGTGGCACAGGCCTTTAATCCCAGCACTTGGGAGGTAGAAGCAGGTGGGTCTCTGAGTTCAAGGCCAGCCTAGTCTACACATCAAGTCAGGACAGCCATTACCCATTATAGCCCTGTCTCAGAAAACCAAAAATATTCTGAGTTTAGGGCCAGCCTAGTCTATAAAGCAAGTTCCAGGGAAGCCAAGGCCACACAGAGAAACCCTGTCTCGAAAAAACCAAGAACCAATGCATGGAGGCTGTGTTGTGTCTGGAGTTACTGTAAAAGACGGTAACCAGCAGGAGATTGTCGGAGCTTTGGCAGTCTTCCTCAGAAAGTCCAGGAAGCTGAAAGTCCCCAGATGGGTGGATATAGTCAAGTTGGCCAAACATAAAGAGCTTGCCCCCTGTTGTTGTGGGCCTTGCCAGAGGAGGAGCAGGTTGCAGTTGAAGTTCCCGGTGTCAGCCCAGCAGAAGGGAATCCCCTGATGGGTCCATCTCGTTTAGGCAAGGCCACGGGACTACAGATTCTGAAATGTCTTTTGCTTCTGCTGTGCCTCTTCATGTTTGCTGCGGCTCTCTTTCTCTGATATCTAGTGTGGTGTGAGTGGACGTGGGGAGATCTCCACTACCTGTGATATAATGCGTTTATCTTTTGGAAACATCCTGTTCTACTGGGCATTTTTACCTGTGGATGTCAAGAATATGACCCCCTAAGCTGTACTGTCCAATTTGATAATAATAATGATAGCTTATACAGAGTTTTGATTAATAAAAATAAATTCAAGGGTCTGTTTCACAGCTGCATGGATAGTAAGTAGCTCAAGTTAGTGACTAACAGTGGAGTTCCAGTAGCCCAGTTAGTTTAAATTCCTTTAACCTTAATGTTGGGAGATGTGTTCACAGGCCTTGGAGTGCATCACAGTTGAAACAAAGCTTTGGAAATAGCAAAGTTAGACTAAGATGTTTTTGCTAAACAGTTTTGAGGTGAAAAACCCAAGGAGACAATCTGAAGTTTTATAAAGGCGCATGGATGAATGAGGAACTCCTTAAGGTCAGGGAACAAGAACAAATCTGCTCAGTTACTACTGGCTGACACACTGCCCTTGCTAGGATTGGCTGATGACCAAAGGTGATGATTAATTCTTTATACCCATTTCTGTCCTCAATCTCCTGATGTAAAAAATCATTAATGAATGGATATGTGCCCACGTGGAGCTGCCTGATTCTTTCTCATATATAAAAATTTAGGTATGCCGGGCGGTGGTGGCGCACGCCTTTAATCCCAGCACTCGGGAGGCAGAGGCAGGCGGATCTCTGTGAGTTCAAGGCCAGCCTGGTCTACAAGAGCTAGTTCCGGGACAGGCACCAAAAGCTACAGAGAAACCCTGTCTCGAAAAAAAAAAATTAGGTTTGGGTTCCTTTAAGATTCCTTATAAGATTACCTTTCAAAATACGTAAGAAAATAATTGGCCCTTCCTTTGTAACTGCAAAATGCAGCCTGCCAGTAAAAGACCTGCCACAAGGTTAATCTGTAACAAGTTGCTTGAGTATGAATGTATGTGGGTTCCTGGGATAGTTTGTTTGTGACGGAGGTGAAAAACCTGGGTTTTCCTATAATTATTCACTTGAAAAATGGAATACAACTCTTTTGACTCTTATACTGCCTGTAAGATTCTTTTGGGATATAAAAGCTGTAGAACAACATGAGATAGAGAGAATAAAGAAGGAAACCATCAAGAGAGTTTGTGAGTGCCTTTTCCTGTAATCCCCCTCAGATAGAAAAGTTAAGCTTGCCAACTCCATGGCTTCCTTGTACAGCCCTGTGCTGCTGGAGGCTGGACCCCCAGACAGCAGTACCCTGTGGTTCTACACACAGGCTGTTTCCACAGCACAGTACCTGTACCTGTGTGGTGGTGCCAGAGCTGGCTCTATGACCAAGATTTACAGAGGATGACAGAGAAACGTGTCAGACCTAGCCACTTCAGCAGAGGCTCTGAGAGTTTGGTCTGCTGTATCCTCCAAGCCCCGGAGGGGCTGAAAATGGTGGAAAAGGACCAAGATGGGGGCCACAATCTAACTCTTCAGGGACAGAGAGATCTGGACAGGATTGCCAGACAGGTGCAGCTGCTAACAAGAAGTATTAGAACAAAGGATGCTGGGGGAAAAAAAACCAAGAAAACCAAAATATATGATGGAGTTAGCTGTGGAGTTACTGTGTGATCCGCAGTTGTATTGCAGCATATGGTCACGGTTTTGTGCACAGTTGTTTATAGCCACATCACTCATAATACCCAAGATGAGTGATGGCTGAGCAGTTCATGTGACTCATAAACTGTGCTGCACACCTGTCACCCAAAACTCATGTAGAGGCAGAGGATTGGAAATACAAGGTTAGCCTTGGTTTCATAGAGAGTTGGAAGCCAGCCTGTACTTGAGACCCTGCCTTGGGGAAAACACTAAAAGAACTGTAGAAATGACTGAGAATTCACGAGGTATAGGAGGCATCAGAAATTCAGTCTGGACTATATGAGAGTCTCAAAAAAGGGCGAATGAGGCTAGTGGGATGGCTCAGTGGTTCAGAGCACTCAGTGAGCAGTCATGAGAAAGGACCTGAGCACCATTGTAACAAGCCAAGGATGGTCTCAAACATATTAGTGCTTCTAACTCTGTGGGGGTTGCTAGGACTTGATGACTACTACCCTAAGGGAGTGAGGATCTCTCTCTCTCTCTCTCTCTCTCACACACACACACACACTCACACACGCTGACCTCTCTCTCTCTCTCTCTCTCTCTCTCTCTCTCTCTCTCTCTCACACACACACACACACACACACACACACACACACACACAAACTCCTATACTCAAGAGTTAGAAAAGCAGTTTCTAAAAATGGGTGTTGGAATGGCTAAATGGCTGAGTGAACTGTCCTCTGCCCATATGATAAAATATTAGTTAACCAGGACAAGGAGCAAAGTACTCGTCCATGCAGTATTCCAGAATACCATGTACTATATAATTCACTTGTGCAAAAAGCCCCCTAAAAAGCATATATAGAGACAGATTGATGGTTGCTGGATGCAGAAAGAGCATGGACCAGCAACCAGTTAGCACAGGCTATGATGTGGAGTTAATGGCAGTCATTGCACAATGAATGTACTACAGACCATAGAACTTAAACACTTCAGAAGAGCGAACTAGGGGTTGGAAGATGGCTTGGGTGAGAATGCCTGTTTGCAAACATGAGAACCTGAGTAAAGCCCCTATGTGGTAATAGGAAGATGTGCAGCACATGGCAGGTACCAACCACCTGTGGGACATTGGGGAAGTGTGATCATGTTCATGCTTAGGACATTGGGGAAGTGTGATCATGTTCATGCTTAGGACATTGGGGAAGTGTGATCATGTTCATGCTTAGGACATTGGGGAAGTGTGATCATGTTCATGCTTAGGACATTGGGGAAGTGTGATCATGTTCATGCTTAGGACATTGGGGAAGTGTGATCATGTTCATGCTTAGGACATTGGGGAAGTGTGATCATGTTCATGCTTAGGACATTGGGGAAGTGTGATCATGTTCATGCTTAGGACATTGGGGAAGTGTAATTATGTTCATGGTTAGGCCCTGGATGAGCCACTAGGCACAGGAGGGTGAGTTTGCTTACAGACCTTCTGACCTTGAAGTTGGTGTTCTTCTTTCTTTTTTAAATAAATATTTAGGTCTGTTTTACTATTTTGTGTGCATGAGTGTCTTGCATGAATGTCTGGTGCCTGAGGAGGTAGTGAACCTCCATGTGGGTGCTGAGAATTGGACCCAGGTCTTTTGTAAGAATAAGTGCTCTTTCCAGATACATCCTGGGGGAAAAAAAGAAAGAAAGGAAGGAAGGAAGGAAGGAAGGAAGGAAGGAAGGAAGGAAGGAAGGAAGGAAGGAAGGAAGGAAGAGTGCTCTTAACCTCTGAGCCAACTCTTGAGCTCTGAAGTTTGTTTGTTTGTTTGTTTTGGGGGGGTTGAGACAGAAGGTTTCTCTGTAGCTTTGGAGCCTATCCTGGAACTAGCTCTTGTAGACCAGGCTGGCCTTGAACTCACAGAGATCCGCCTGTCTCTGTCTCCCAAGTGCTGGGATTAAAGGTGTGTGCCACCACCACCTGGCTGAAGTTGGTCTTCTTGATGAGCTGTTGGCAGTAAGCAAATTCTATGTATAAAGGAGCTGTTTGGAATATTTATAAAAAGTGTCCCTCAGTGTCCAACAAGACCTGGGTCCAGGAATGCCTGCCCCAGTGCAGCAGAGGTAAAAAGCACAGGCACTAGGTTCCTCATGAGATCTGGTACATCTGTGTGGGACCATCGCGTCCTGGAAGATGCTGCACGACTCCACACCTGACGCTGGGCAGATGTTTTGTAAGCAGTTTTGGTCAATTTTTAAATTACATCTATTTCTTTGTATGTATGTAGAAGTCAGAGAACAGCTTCCACGTTTCTCCTTCCACCATGTGGGCCCTGGTATGAACTCAGTTCTTTAGGTTTAACGGAAAGTGTCTCTTTACCCCTGACCCATCTCACCTGCCCTGTGAATAGTTGCTTTGCTACTTACTATTTATAATACTCTAGTGTTACTGAAGAATGCCGATGCAGGGCTGGGAAATGGCTTAGTGCTAAGAGCAATGGACACTCTTCCAAAGGACTCAGGTTTGATTCCCAGCACACATATGGTCCCTCACAACCATCTCTAATCCAGTTCCATGGGATCCAACACCTTCTGGTCTTCATAGGCACTAGGCGTGCACATGGTGCACAGACAGGCATGCAAGCAAAACACCACACACATAAATTAAAAATAAAAATGCCTGCCCCAGTACAGCAGAGGTAAAAAAGCACACGCCCTTGATTCCAGCACTCAGAAGACAGAGGCAGGCAAATCTCTGTGAGTCCAAGGCAAGTCTACAGAGCAAGTGCCAGGAAAGGCTCCAAAGCTATAGAGAAACCTTGTCACATAAAACTGAAAAAAGAAAAAGGAGGCCGGGTGGTGGTGGCACACGCCTTTAATCCCAGCACTCAGGAGGCAGAGGCAGGCGGATCTCTGTGAGTTCGAGACCAGCCTGGTCTACAGAGCTAGTTCCAGGACAGGCTCCAAAGCCACAAAGAAACCCTGTCTTGAAAAACCAAAAAAAAAAAAAAAAGGAAAAAATAATGACTAGAGGGGGGGTGCTCTATAGCCATTTAGAAAACCAAATTATTTTTTGTTCTTTTCCATCCCAGATTAGAATTGGTTTGGGTAGTTTATTAGTTCAATTGCTGGGGATGGGACCCAGGGCCTGGAGCATGCTGGACAGGCACTCCCACTGAGCCACACCTCTGCTGCCCTGGTCAGTGGAACTCAGTGAGGTCCCCGCGTCTGGAGGAAATGCCTGATGTCAGCAACTTAAGGAGGAGAAGATGCAATCGGCACAGACAGAGAGGACATTCAGGGCAGAACAGTTCTGGAAGCAGGTAGCCAAAACGAGGTGTCAGGTTGGCTCATAGCTCCAGGGATCTCTCAGTCCCAGGACTTCCTCTTTCAAACCATTCACACCTTCCAGTGTCTTGTGAGGTCCCACCTGACACTGACCTGGTCACCTCTGGAAATGCCATCACAGGCACACCTGGCCTGCTTCTTTAATCCCCAGGATATTTCCTTTTCTGCTCTTGTTTTTTGTTTCCATTTTTAAGGTGCATTTTTATTTATTTATTTGGTTTTTCGAGACAGGGTTTCTCTGTGGCTTTGGTGCCTGTCCCGGAACTAGCTCTTGCAGACCAGGCTGGTCTTGAACTCACAGAGATCCACCTGCCTCTGCCTCCCGAGTGCTGGGATTAAAGGCGTGCGCCACCATAGCCCGGCTTAAGATGCATTTTTTTTAGTATGTTTAATATGTAATTAAGATGCATTTTTAAAGGACATTTATTTCGTGTGCATGGGCAGGTGCTCCTGCGGAGCAAACTGGTGACAGCCGCTTCTGCCGTCATGTGGGCTCTAGGGATTGAATCCAGATCTCCAGCGAGCACTCTTGCCCAAGGAGCCTTCCCACCATCCCCTTTTGTGTTTTTGTTTATTTGTTTAATTTTATTATTCTCTCTGTGTGAGCACAAGTGTGGGTGTGCCTCTGCGCATGGAGGACAGAGGACAAATGCAGGAGTCAGTTCTCTCCTTTCCTCATGGTTTCTAGGGATGACACTGAGGTTGTCAGGTTGCACAGCAATGGCCTTTACTGCTAAGACATCTCTGCTGTCTTGTTTTCTATGGAGTCTTTACATTGTTTGGGGCAGAATCTCCTGGACCCCAGGCTAGCCTCAAACTCAGTGCTCACTGTATAGCTGAGACTGACTCTGACCTTCTCGTCCTCCTCACACTGAAGTGCTGGGGTGACCGTTGTGCATCATGGCATCTTTCCGACTGTGTTTGTTGAGACAAGGTCTCACTATGCAGCCCTAGCTTGCCTGACCTCAGTCTCACAGAAAGCCATTCCTAACATTTCTGTTGTAACCCTGGCTAGCTTGGAACTCTCTATGTAAACTAGGCAGACTGTGAACTAGGAGATCCACCAGTCTTTGCCTCCATAGGACTGGAATTAAAGGCTCATGCCACCATGCCCAACTCCAAACGTTTCTTGATCCATTCAAGTTGACAATCAAAGTCCCCATCACAGACTGCACATTCCTATTTTAATGCTGCAAAAGTAAAAATGATGTGGCATCTTCGCCCTGTCTTTGCAGGGTGTGACCAATGCCACATTGGCTGGCAAGGCCTAGTTTCTTGGGAAGGAGGCCCCTGCTCCCCATGAGCTAACTTTCTCACCATGCCTCTGCTGCCTTTCAGAAAGCATGCCCTAAACTGCCATCGGATGAAGTCTGCCCTCTTCAGCGTGCTCTGCGAGATCAAGGAAAAGACAGGTAGGCTGCTCCAGGACTCTGTCTGGCTCCAGCCTCATATGCTGCCCTAGTCTGCCCCTCACAGCACATGGTTCTGCCATCCTTCCAAAATTCAAACATCAGAATTTTATCCTAATTCAAGTGTCCAAAGTTATCCCCGTGGAAGTCTTCTGCCTCTGCAAATAGTTGTGTTTAATAAGGTACACAGGGCCATGATGTCATCCAGGCCCAGGCTGCTGCATAGGCCAAATCTGGATCCATAGCCCAGCAGCAGCCAGGGTCTGAGCTGGTGTTCATGGCTCCTGTTATCACCAAGAGCTGCGCAGGTGCCTGGGATCTGGACAGCCTCCCGAGACCACATTGGTGTCCAAGGCCTTTCTGACACTGGAACCATAGTGATATTCAGGCCCAGGCTGCTGCCAAGGGCCGTGTCTGAGTCTGTGGTCCTGCTGCAGTTAGGGTCTGTGATGATGTCCATGGCCCTGTTGCCACAGGGGCCAGCCCCACTTTTCATTGCATGTTGAAATCCAAGGGCCATGCTGAGCCAGCTCCACTTTTCATTGGCCCTGGAAGAGCTGGTCCTGCCCCTCACTGGTCACTGCAGCAGGAGAACTGCCCCGCCCATGCCCACACCAAACTCAGGAGAGCTGGCCCCGCCCATACCCACACCAAACTCAGGAGAGCTGGCCCCGCCCATACCCACACCAAACTCAAGAGAGCTGGCCCCGCCCATGCCCACACCAAACTCAGGAGAGCTGGCCCGCCCTACACCTTGGGTGTGGGAGAGCTGGCCCTGATGGCATGGGCCCAGGAGAGCTGGCCCTGCCCCTCTCCTGATGGGGACCATCCCAGTGGCCCAGATCAACCAGCTCAGCTACCACCCAGACCCACATCCTGGGCCTTGGGTTGGCTCACTCTAATATCTACCCCATCTTTGACCTGCTGGTGTGTGTGAAAGGACTGGTCCTGTGGAACAAAACCCCAGAATCTCCATGACTCGGGACAACAGCATGAAGCTGAGAGGAGCTTCGGTGAGGGTCCAGTGATGATGGCATGCCCCATCTTACAAATAAAGAAGTATAATTAAAATAAATTAAATTTAAAAAGTAACAATAATAAAAAGGGAGGCACTCCAGCACCTGAGAGAGGAAGAAGACCAGAAGTTACAGCTTAAGTTCTAGGCTAGTCAGAAACGTGAGGTCCTGTCTCAGAAAGCAAACAAATGTTAAAAGGTGTGGTTGAGGGACATGGCTTAATGGTTAAGTGACTTGCTAGGAGAGCATGAGGACTGGGGTTCAGGTTTCCAGACCTATGTAGATGTGAGGTGGGCCTGGAAGCACAGGGTCTAGAGTCAAGCTGTCTGTCCAGACTAGTCAGATCAGCGAGTTCTGGGTTCGAATGAGAGGCCTTAACTCAGTCTGTAAGGGGAAGGGCTACAGAGATGACACAGTATGTAATTGGGAGGGGCTGCAGAGATGGCTCAGCAGTCAAGAGCTCTTACAGAGGACCCAGTTTCAATTCCCAACACCCATGGGGTAACCCACAACCATCTGACTCCAGTTCCAAGGGATATGAAGCTGACTTGTCACCTTGCAAGCAGGCAGATCTCATGTGCATAGACATGTGTGTAGGTAAAACACCAATCCACATATATCAAGGAAAGTATTGATGCTAACCATGGATCTACACACACAGATGAAAGTGTACCAACACACATTGTACATATATTATATACACATATATGGGCAAAGGAAGAGCCAAGCAGGGCAGCACAGTCCTATGGGCAGTTCAGGCAGGCAATGCCTATTCTGTCATCCAGAATAGTATGGTTTTGTACAGTAGGCACTGGAGTTTTTCATTTTCTTGGTGAGACATATCCTCCACAGTGACTGGGAATGACTGGACCACGTTTGACCTGTTTTAAGGGGACACAGTCTATCGTGGAAAAGCTTGGTGGCAGCGGTGGCTCTGGGCTGTAGAGAGGGAGTGTGAAGCAGCTGCTTACACTTCCTCATGTCTACCCTTCCCAAATCAGCATTGCCAACTGTGGGCTCTGTGCTCAGACACAACAGCCTGAACCAAGCCTGGTGGTGGTCGCACACGCCTTTAATCCCAGCACTTGGGAGGTGGATCTTTGTGATCTCTGTGAGTTTGAGGCTAGCCTGGTCTACAGAGCAAAATCCAGGACAGCCAGGGTTACACAGAGAAACCCTGTCTCAGGAAAAAAATTTAAGTTTTAAAATTAGAATGCAATTTCATCTTTTTCTCCTCCCTCTTCTCCACCCTTCCTATGCACTCCTCCTCCCCCTCTCAAATTCATGATGTCTTTTAAATTAGAGAGAGAGAGAGAGAGAGAGAGAGAGAGAGAGAGAGAGAGAGATTGTCTGTTTGTCTACCTATCTCTCAACAGTTGACTGCATGTAGTTCTTCATCTAGGGTTGGGATCCTGTGGGATTTCTCCACACGTTAACACATCTATTGGTAAAGTCCTGTTTAAGCAACCATATTATCATGGTCTCATAGGTGTGGTTTCCCTGTTCTTTGTAGGACACAAATTCTACAGAAAGGCTTCCTGGTCTCCTGGCTCTTACAATCTACCCTTGTTCTTCAGTGTGGGGTTCTGTGTCAGCTGGGCTGGACACCTTTTGATCAGTGTTCTCTTCATTTGACCAGCTTTTTATAATGCTCTCTCTTCACTGAGGGGTGAGAGCTGCAGTTATCAGGCTGGGCCCTGGCACTAAAAGAGTTGTCCCCAAAGCAAGGCGGGGACATCTCAGTGTGTCTCAGTCCTGTTGTCTCAGGGTTGGCTACAGGTGTCACTCATGTTGATGTGGGAAGTGGGAGCCCTTAGAGCTGGCCCATGACTATTATCTCTGCACCTCTGAAGGCATTCTTTTTTACTGCCAGAAGGTTCTCTACCTCACATCCTCTCTCAGCCCAGCTGCACCTGTGTGCAGAGAACCATTGGGGATGGTCATGGGGATGTACATGTCATTGCTGTTGGAGCATTGCTGCTTCTGTGGGGCCTCTCAGAACATAGATCTCAGGAATATCTGTGGGCGTTCCACCACCCTCAATGTAAGTGTTACACAGCTTTCCTTCCTGTCTGTTGTGTGTGCATGCGGCGTGTAAGTACGTATGTACACATGTTATATGTGGAAGCCAAAGGTTAGTGTCACAATGTCTTTTTCTATTACTCTCCGTTTTATAGTTTGAGGCAGTCTCTCATTGGAACTGGAGCTCCCTAACTGGACTAGACTGGCTGGCCAGCAGGCCCTTCCTGTCTCTCCTGCGCTTGAATTGCAGGGATGGTACTTGGGTTTTTTATGTAGTTGTTGGGAATCAAATTCATGTCCTCATGTTTTCGAGGCATGCCATCTCCTCAGCTCCTCCAGTCTGTTTCTTATCTAATTCTGAGGAGCAGATAATGTGGGTCCCAGCAAATGGGAGCATGGAAAGTAGGCTTTCTTAGGCCCCTGACCTACATCTTCTTGGTGACAGCACCTTGGCTTCAAGCAGATCGCCCTGCACTGCCAGTGGCGCTGCTGCTTCAGTGTTCTGTGTGGTGGTCCGACATGCACATGAGCCCCAAGGCTTGTGAGCTGAGAGGACTTACCATCCTACCCCACACATGGCCACATGGCTGTCCTCTGGGTACAGTTGACAGCCACATGCTCTTTAGTGTTCTCCAAGTGTGTCCTGCTGACCCATTGCACCTTGTACCTAACAGCCAGCCAGCCATCAGCACTGAATTCTGAGGCCGTGTCACCCATGCCCACTGCCCACAACAAATTGTCCCTGTCACCATGTTCTCAGATATATAGCCTCTGGGGCTTGGTGCTTATTTGTATAATTAATTACAAGGTTTCTCTCTGTAGCCCTGGATGTCCTGGAACTCACTCTGTAGACCAGGCTGGCCTCTGCCTTCGAGGGCTGGGATTAAAGATGTGCACCATCACCTTGTAGTTTTGATATTGTTTTGAGCTGGATCTCCTTATACAACCCTGGCCATCAGAGTCTCACTGTGTGGACCAGGCTTCTGGACTGGAGCTGGAGCTCGGCTGGTAGAATGCTTGCTTGGCACTCAGGAGCCTTGTATGCTGGCACACAGTCATCCAGCCCTCGGGGAATCAAGAGTTCAAGACTGGCCCAGCATTTGAGAGGCAGAGGCAGGCAAATCTCTAGAGTTCAAGGCCAGCCTGGTCTACAGAGTGAGTTCCAGAACAGCCCTGGCTACACAGGAAAACCTTGTCTCAAAAAAAAAAAAAAACAAAAACACAAAACCAACAACAACAACAAAAAGAATTCAATGTTGTCTACATAGCACATTCAAGGAGACCAGTCCAGACTCTGTGAGACACTGTGTCATATAGATATTCACAGGAGAATAAAGAGTTCAAGACTGGCCAGGTGCGCCTTTAATCCCAGCGCTCGGGGAGACAGAGGCAGGTGGACCTCTGTGCGTGTGAGGCCAGCCTGGTCTACATACTGAGCTCCAGGACAACCAAAGCTACATAATAGAGAGACTCTGTCTCAAAGAAAACGAGAGTTAGTTCAAGACTGACCTGGGCTACTAACCAAGGCCCTGTCTCAAAAATAACCAAGTGTGGAGTAATCCCGAAATGGGAGAGGCAGGCAGATTTGGGAGTTCAAGGTCAGCCTGGTCTACGTAGTGAGCCTGAGCTAAATGAGACTCAGAAACACGAAGATACTTTTTCATGGCTGTAGTCTTGACAAGCTGTCACTTCTGATGCTCCTTTCGCCCACTTAGCTGAAGGAGGAACCAGGTGGTGCAGGCATGGCATGTCAGCAGGGCACCCCTGTGCGTCAGACAGTTCCCATGGGGACAGATCAGTGTGCCAGAACACTGTAACCCTTGTCTTCACCCTATATACCCTGGACTTTTGGTGGCTCACATGCAGGTAGCCCCTGGAGGGTGGCAGGCTCAGCCTGAGCCACACATTCTTGCTGGGCATGCCATCGAGCCACAGGCTCGAGTAGCTGAACTGGGCATACTTTCAGTTATAGTGTGGCGGGGGAATGACAGATTTGTACTCAAGCAAAGAAAGTGTTGAAGCCTCCTGTGAGCTGACAACTGCAGGGTAGCCATGATGCCACAGTAAGGGGGAAGTGCAAGCTGGGGGCACCATTGCCCCCCCTCCAGGACTTGAGTAAGGCCAGCAGGAGAGCAAGGGATTCTCAGTTCTGCTCCGCCAAGAAAAGCATTTTCTCCATTATCCTGACCTAATGCCCACAGCCCACTGGCCAGGGAGCTGTCCTTCCATTCAGAGGCAAGATATGTCATAATGAGAGACACAGGACACAGGTCTCTAAGTTGTGTTGTAATAGGAGCAGGGGCTGTCCCCAGCACCCCGGCCGCCAAGCTAGCTTATGCCCTGAAATAACAACACACAAATTGTATTCTTTTAAACACTGCTTGGCCCATTTCTATCTAGCCTCTTCTAGGCTAATTCTCACATATTAATTTAGCCCATTTCTAATCATCTGTGTAGCACCGCTAGGTGCGCTTACTAGGAAGATTCTAGCCTACGTCCATCCTGGGTCGGAGCTTCATCGTGTGTGTCTGCCCGGGAGCGGGGAGCATGGCGTCTCTGCTCCAGAGAGCAGAGCTGTTAAGTCTAAGCTCACTTCCTCTTCCTCCCAGCATTCTGTTCTGTTTACTCCTCCCACCTATGTTTTAACCTATGAGGCCAAGCAGTTTCTTTATTTCTTAACCAATGACCTTCCTCCATCAAAGTTGAGAGATAGGCGTTTGCATACATGTATGTCTGTGCACCTTGTACATGCCTGGTACCCAAAGGAACCAAAAGAGGGCATTGGATCCCCTGGAATTGGAGCTGCAGTGTGGATACTGAGAACTGAACCTCTGCAAGCTGCGTCTTCCCTCTAGTCCTATTTACTTTTGTTTGTTTGATTTTTGAGACAGGGTTTCTCTGTGTAGCCTTGGCTGTCCTGGGACTCCCTCTGTAGACCAGGCTGGGCTCGAACTCATAGATCTGCCTGCCTCTGCCCCCAAGTGCTGGGTTTAAAGGTGTGCCCACCATTGATGTGGGAGTGTCATATATCAATCTGTTGATTTCATTGGCTAAGCAATAAAGAAACTGTTAGGCCCATTGGATAGGCCCACCCTTAGGTGGGTGGAGTAGACAGAACAAAACGCTGGGAGGAAGAGGAAGTGAGGTCAGACTCGACAGCTCTCCTCTCAGGAGCAGACACCTCAGAGAGACGCCATGCCCCAGCTCTTACCCAGGATGGACTTAGGCTAGAATCTTCCCGGTAAGACCGGTGCTACAGTTTATTAGAAATGGGTTGATCGGGATATCAGAATTAGCCAGTAAGGACTATAGCTCATGGGCCAAGCAGTGTTTAAAAGAATACAGTGTCCGTGTAATTATTTCGGGGCATAAGCTAGCCGGGCAGGCGTCTGGGGGTTGGGGACGCAGCCCTGCCGCCGCCCATATTACTACAAATGGCGCCCACGTGATGGACTAAACCCACTTAAAAAACCTGAGAAGGCTTAAAAATAATGGAGAGAGAGTTTAACACAGATTTTTGCTGTTTGTTGGTGGCGTGCTGTAGAGAGATTTCCTGATTCGGCAACAGCAGCAGAAAAAACGCTGTGTCATTTTAAAGCACAGCTCCTTGGGGCTGTGCTGCCAGTGCAAACTCTGGCTTTATGTTGTGTTCCCACTTGGGATCGGAAGGAGAGTGCTCTGAGACCGTGCTGATGGCTCTCAGCGCTCCCTGCCTGCACCTGGGCAGACGGCCGAATCAGGCTTAGGCAGGCGGAAGAGCATGGCGGATTCCTGCCGCCATACAGAGACGTGTTTTCAGACTGCGCAGTGCTCTGCGTGTCAGATTTGGATGTTACTTGGATGAAAAGAATTTCTGTGCTGCACGCTCAGTCTCAGAATTAAAGTGCTGAGTGCCGCTCCTACCTGGTAGCCCCAGAGCTAGCACAAAATGGTACGTCCTCCATTTTGAAATTTTCCTGACTCAGCTTCAGCTGCAAATCCCTGCAGCTCATTAAGAGGTCCTGCCACGAAACACTTAAATGGTGGTGACGAAAAGCTGAATGCATGCTTTTCGGTTTTCAGCCGTAGCAGGAAAAAAGCTGTGCCGTTTAAAAATGCCGGCTTCTGGGCTGTCCTGCCAGGGCAAACTCTGTTTGAGGCAGGAGGGCCAGCCACTGAGAGAGGACTTGAGTGTTGTCTGTTGTAGCTCGCTGGCTGGCAGGGACCTTGAAACGCCATAGAGGTGTGGCTACAAACGTGGCTGCAGCCTGTACATCCGCCATGAGGCTGGAAAGCTAAGGAATGGGCTGGATCCAGCCGTCAAAGCCACGCCTTTAGTCCTACTGAGATTGCTTGGCAAATTAAAGACTCATGTGGTCAGAAAAAGAGAGATATACAGTAAAGAGAGATTCAAAGACAGAGAAAATTTCTGAATGGTTTAAAGTGTGTTAAAAATATATGCAAGCTAAAAGTTGAAGTTCTTAAAAAAAAAAGGAAGAGAGTTGTTGTGTGTCGTAGTACACACCTTTAATCCCTACACTTGGGAGGCAGAGGGAGATAGACCTCTGTGAGTTCAAGGTGTGGTAGCACACGCCTTTAATCCCAGTGCCTAGAAGGCAGAGAGAACAGATCTCTGTGAGTTCAAGGTGTAGTAGCAAACACCTTTAATCCCAATGCCTGGGAGGCAGAGACGGGCGGATCTCTGAGAGTTCAAAGACAGCCTGGTCTACAGGTCAAAGATTTATGCTCAAAAAGCAAAAAGTTAATGTAGGAATGTCACAGCTTAGATTCTTAAGTGCCTAGTGATTTAAAGGCGCAAATCAAAAGTGCTCCTGGATAGTAAAAAATTGCAGATTCACAATAGGACAGATTCAGACCACTAAATGAGTCACACTGTTGGATGAATGTACGTAGGCTTGGGAGAGAGAAGAAAAAGAATATAGAGAATAAAGTTAATGGTTTAAAAAGAAAAAAGTAAAAGTAAAGTCTTTAAAGAGACAGAATAAAGTAAAGTGATAGAGTAAAAATAAGCCGCGTAAAAATGAAAAATTCACAGAGAGTCTGGATTATGTACATTGTGTTTTCTTTAAAATTTTTGACTGTGAAGGAGCTAAGTACAGAGAGATATTTCATTACATGGGCTGCCAAGCTAAACCAGAATGGATATAAGGGTATTACGATTTCAGAATTTGGGTCTAAGGATATGATGCTTTGGAAAGGAGTTTCTTATTTTGTTTTCACAGAGGATGAGACTCTATGGATTTCTTCTATTCCGATTTGGTATGATGGACCACGTCCTCCTGAAGGGTTGCTGTGAACATCTTCAGAAAATTGCTTTGCTCAACTGACAACTGAGATGAAACTAGCACACAGGTTATACCATGAAAGACCTAATTAATGACGCCCCCATTCAGCAGGAAGCAGTTTGGAGAGAAAAAACTGCGCCCACGTTCCCAAATATGGTTTATAAATGTTCTTTTACATTTAAAGGGGGAAATGATATAGGTATGAGTAATTTGCATTGATGTGGATTTTAAGGTCAATTTTGCTATATGTATATGTATTTCTGCTCTCGATTAAGGTATTGTAATTGTCTAGTTCCTTTAAATATGTACTGTATAATTAAGAAATATAGGTTGTTAATGGATAATCATCGATAACAGTAAAGCTTGTAGTCATGTTAGTTAGATTTTCTAGATATATAGAGATATATTTTAGATAGACATTCTTCATGTCTTTCAAAGATTATAGAATAGGACATTTAATGTTTTAATAACTGAGGACTTTTCATGACAATGAGACACTCTGCTCCTGGCAGCACCAATCTACTTCGAGAGGAAGATGGGCATCGAAGAGGCTCCTTATGGAGTTTGATAGCCATTTGGGCAAGAAACTGCTCTTGCCTGGACTGTTGCATAAACTGGACACAGAGAACCCGCAGAGAGAGGACTACTGAACTTGCCTAAGGTGAGATGATTTTTCGGGGTTCCTGATTCATGAAAGAGTCTGCGAGACATTCTGCAGGACACAACAGATAGTGACTGAACTGACTTTGAATTTTCCTGCTTTATGGAAATGTCTGCTGGATACCATGGGCCTAAAGGCTGAAGATAGATGCCCCAACGGTACAGAGGAACTTTGGGTGACTGTCCAGGCAGTGAGATGTGTCTGTCATTTCTAGAGTTTTAAAAGTTGCTTTTTTCTTGTTTGCTTAGGTAGTATTGTATCTTTCTGGAGTCTTTGATGGAGTTAAGAATAGTTAGTTATAGTTATAGTTTTCCTTAGTTATGATAAAGATTATTGTAACTTTTACTTGATAACTGTTTTGTTATATGTAATTTTGCTATGTTAAGGTTAAAGCCTTCCTTTTTTTGTTTAAACAGAAAAAGGGGAAGTGATGTGGGAGTGTCATATATCAATCTGTTGATTTCATTGGCTAAGCAATAAAGAAACTGTTAGGCCCATTGGATAGGCCCACCCTTAGGTGGGTGGAGTAGACAGAACAAAACGCTGGGAGGAAGAGGAAGTGAGGTCAGACTCGACAGCTCTCCTCTCAGGAGCAGACACCTCAGAGAGACGCCATGCCCCAGCTCTGACCCAGGATGGACTTAGGCTAGAATCTTCCCGGTAAGACCGGTGCTACAGTTTATTAGAAATGGGTTGATCGGGATATCAGAATTAGCCAGTAAGGACTATAGCTCATGGGCCAAGCAGTGTTTAAAAGAATACAGTGTCCGTGTAATTATTTCGGGGCATAAGCTAGCCGGGCAGGCGTCTGGGGGTTGGGGACGCAGCCCTGCCGCCACCCATATTACTACACACCATCACCTGACTTATTTTTCATTTTATGTGTATTAGTATTTGCCTGGATGTATGTCTGTAACAGAGGTGTGTGGTGTAGGAAATACAGACACAAGCCTGGTCACTAGCACCTGATGAAGCCTTTCCTTTTCTGCTTTATAGGTGTGCTGCCCTCCACACATACATGGACACATGGTCGCATACACTAGTGCACACTGACACAGATGCAAGCATGCATATACACACAGGGACATATGCATGTACAGACACATTAGAGATGACATAACTCACAAAACAATCCCATACCACTTCAGAATTATGAATAATAAAAGGGTTATTTATTTAAGGGGAAAACTTACAGATTGCTGTCCTAGACAATAGTCCTCTGCGTGAACAGGAACAGAGTCTAGCAGCCGGAAGCAGGAGCCCGAAGCAAGAGAGCAGATGTACGTTTACCTCTGCTTTTACACTATAAGAGACCACGCCCAAGTGTGCACACATGTAGGACATAGACACATAGCAGAGCCCATCAGTGCAGTACTGTGCAATCCCAGTGGTAGGCCATTTATCTAATACTTTCTCACACTATTTACTTTGGAGGAGGGCAAGGAGAGGCACATGTAGCTCAGAGCCGCAGGATTTGATTCTCCTTCTACCATGTAGATTGATTTCAAGTCAACATGCTTGGCAGCAAGCTCCTTTACCCACTGAGCCCTCTCACCAGCCCTGCACCTACCTTGTCTTGACACCAGCACCAGAATGCCCCTCCCAGCACTTCAGCGTTCCTACCCAGCCCTGGCTGTGTTCTCACGTGGCTGTCAGGTTCCGGCCACATGTGCTGCACTGTCCTGGCGTCCTCTGCATGACCAGGACTGTGCTCCTGAAGACGACATTTGGGTCAGTGTTCCAGTAGGTTCCTAGGTGTCTCTGATCCAGTGTGGTAATAAAGGGGCTAGAGATGGTTTGGAGGTTTAGAGTGTTTCCTGCTCTTGCAGAGACTGAGTTGAGTTCACAGCACCTGCACTGACTGGGCAGCTTACAGCTGCCTGTGACGCAGGGTATGGGGATCTGACACCCCAGCCTGGACTCCTAGGAGATCTGCACACACGCAGGCGCACATGTATACATAATTCAAATGTTTTCAAGTGATGCCCAGCCATGGTTCCAGTGCCACTTGGTCCTGGCTACTTTTCTCTGCAGAGAACACATCTGCCTGTCTTCTTCATCTAGCCATGAGCATCCGGCATGAGGAAGAGGATCCTCCCGACGCTCAGCTCCTGAGGCTGGATAATATGCTGCTGGCTGAGGGTGTGTCCAGGCCAGAGAAGAGAGGACGAGGAGCAGCAGCAGGCACCACAGCAACACCAGGTGGCTGTCCAAATGACAATAGCATTGAGCACTCAGACTACAGGGCCAAGCTGTCCCAGATCCGACAGATTTACCACTCTGAGCTAGAGAAGTATGAACAGGTGATCTTTCTGCACGCAAGAGTTTCTCATATGAATGTGCACTGGCCACAGTCGGATGTGGACACTAACCCCCTCCTCTGTGGCAGAGCAGGGACAGCCCACTGTAGTCTGTCACTGCAGAGACGGCTGAAAGCCCTTTCCCTCACTCTTCAGAAACTGACCTGTGTGTGGGCTGTGGGGGTGGCAGATGTGGTCAGCTGTGGAGCTTACTGCACCCGGCTGCTTAGTCACAGGCTGGCCCCCCTTCTCCATCCCAGGCCTGCTTAGTCACAGGCTGGCCCCCCTTCTCCATCCCAGGCCTGCTTAGTCACAGGCTGGCCCCCTTCTCCATCCCAGGCCTGCTTAGTCACAGGCTGGCTCCTTCTCCATCCCAGGCCTGTCGTGAGTTCACCACACATGTCACCAACCTTCTTCGGGAACAGAGCAGGGTGAGGCCTGTGTCCTCCAAGGAGATGGAGCGCATGGTGGGCGTCATCCACAGCAAGTTCAGCGCCATCCAGAGGCAGCTCAAGCAGAGCACCTGCGAGGCTGTCATGACCCTGCGCTCACGGCTCCTGGATGCCAGGTCAGGGCTACATGCCACCGGGTTTCCCAAGGGTTGGTTCTTAGGACTTTTAAGCAGGATCAGTGCTACCTCTGGTGTCTGCCTTGTAGTTTTAAGATTGAACTGGGGACTTTGTTCTCCCTACCACTGAGCCCCACCCCAGCCCTGTCTTGGATTTAAATCCATGCAGAGGTCAGCCAGGCCTCACACACCTTCCCTGGGAGAAGACCCAAAGTACTAACTGCTGGTTTGTTTTAACCTGTGTGTGAATGGCCCAACGTGGGCATCAGAAGACAACCTCGGGTATTGGTCTTCACCTCTCATGATGTCTGATGCTGTCCACTGTGTATGCCAGGCTGGACAGGCTGGAGTGTTCTGTGTATGCCAGGCTGGACAGGCTGGAGTGTTCTGTGTATGCCAGGCTGGACAGGCTGGAGTGTTCTGTGTATGCCAGGCTGGACAGGCTGGAGTGTTCTGTGTATGCCAGGCTGGACAGGCTGGAGTGTTGTGTGTATGCCAGGCTGGACAGGCTGGAGTGTTCTGTGTATGCCAGGCTGGACAGGCTGGAGTGTTGTGTGTATGCCAGGCTGGACAGGCTGGAGTGTTGTGTGTATGCCAGGCTGGACAGGCTGGAGTGTTCTGTGTATGCCAGGCTGGACAGGCTGGAGTGTTCTGTGTATGCCAGGCTGGACAGGCTGGAGTGTTGTGTGTATGCCAGGCTGGACAGGCTGGAGTGTTCTGTGTATGCCAGGCTGGACAGGCTGGAGTGTTCTGTGTATGCCAGGCTGGACAGGCTGGAGTGTTGTGTGTATGCCAGGCTGGACAGGCTGGAGTGTTGTGTGTATGCCAGGCTGGACAGGCTGGAGTGTTCTGTGTATGCCAGGCTGGACAGGCTGGAGTGTTGTGTGTATGCCAGGCTGGACAGGCTGGAGTGTTCTGTGTATGCCAGGCTGGACAGGCTGGAGTGTTCTGTGTATGCCAGGCTGGACAGGCTGGAGTGTTCTGTGTATGCCAGGCTGGACAGGCTGGAGTGTTGTGTGTATGCCAGGCTGGACAGGCTGGAGTGTTGTGTGTTCTGCTCATCTTGCCACAGGAGCACTGCAGCCGCTGACAAATATGGCTCAGACTCAGGGGCCCATACTTGTTCATTACCCACTGCGGCGTCTCTCGAGCCCTGTATGGCTGTTCTCAAAACTGCAGAAGATCAGGAACGAGAGGTGGCTCAGCCAGTAAAGTGTTGGCCATGCAGACAGAAAGACCTAGTTTTGTGACCTAACACCCACATAAACACAGAAAGACCTAGTTTTGTGACCTAACACCCACATAAAAAGCAGGTGTGGGCCAGCAAGATGACTCCATGGGTAAAAGAACTTGTTGCAAGAGTCTCAAGACCTGAATTAGATTCCCAGAATGACCAGAACCTGTCTAAGGATCCTGAATGTGTCAAGTGTGAGATTGGCAGAGGAGCAGTAAGCAATGGCTGGGACCAGGAGGCCTTGCATAAGTGATACTTAGGCTAAACTGGTTTCTTAAGAAGTGTAGCATCCTGTATACTGTTTACAGGGGGGAAATGGCCAGGTTTAGCAGAGAGCTAAATCAGACAGTTTTGGCAAAGGGAACATGGGACACCTCAGACAGATGCTTAATTAACCAAAGCCCAAGAGGAAATATTGTGTCCCCAGAAGCTGCCACCTTGACTCCAGCATCAGACTGGCATTTCCAAGTCCACTCCTGGACAAGGACATGGAACTATTTATTGTTCCCTTTGTTCTTTCATCAGGGTCTCTGAGAAAGTCTTGGATTGGTCTGGTTCTCCACACCAGAAGCCATGATGGACAGGGGGAACCAATTGCCAAAAAGTTGTCTCCTGACCTCTCCCTATCTGCACAGACACACACATACACAGACACACAGACAGACACACAGACACAGACACACAGACACAGGCACACATACACAGACACACAGACAGACACACAGACACACATACACAGACACACATACACAGGCACACATACACAGACACACAGACAGACACACATACACAGGCACACACACATATACTAATAAAGCTGCTGCAGCTAGGCACTGAAAATGTGGAGATGGTGAATCCCCGGGGCTTGCTGATCCGCCAGTCCAGCCAGATCAGTGAGTTCCAGGTTCAGTGAGAGACTAGTGGAGAGTGACAGAGGACCACAGGACATCAACCTCGGCCTTCACACGCACACACACGCGCACGTGCACACACACACAGGACATCAACCTTGGCCTTCACACGCACACACACGCGCACGTGCACACACACACAGGACATCAACCTTGGCCTTCACACGCACACACACGCGCACGTGTACACACACACAGGACATCAACCTCGGCCTTCACACGCACACACACGCGCACACACACACAGGACATCAACCTCGGCCTTCACACGCACACACACGCGCACGTGCACACACACACAGGACATCAACCTCGGCCTTCACACGCACACACACGCGCACGTGCACACACACACAGGACATCAACCTCGGCCTTCACACGCACACACACGCGCACACACACACAGGACATCAACCTCGGCCTTCACACGCACACACACGCGCACGTGCACACACACACAGGACATCAACCTCGGCCTTCACACGCACACACACGTGCACACACACACAGGACATCAACCTCGGCCTTCACACGCACACACACGCGCACGTGCACACACACACAGGACATCAACCTCGGCCTTCACACGCACACACACGCGCACGTGCACACACACACAGGACATCAACCTCGGCCTTCACACGCACACACACGCACACGTGCACACACACACAGGACATCAACCTCGGCCTTCACACGCACACACACGCGCACGTGCACACACACACAGGACATCAACCTCGGCCTTCACACGCACACACACGCACACGTGCACACACACATAGACTGCCAGGAGATATGGATGTGAGGGCCATGGCGAACACCACAGAAGGAGGCTCTCTATCTGCAGGCGGAAGCGGCGGAACTTCAGCAAGCAGGCCACTGAAGTGCTGAATGAATATTTCTACTCCCATTTGAGCAACCCTTACCCCAGCGAAGAGACCAAAGAAGAACTGGCCAGGAAGGGCGGTATCACGGTGTCCCAGGTGAGCCTTCCTGCCCCTGGAAGAAGATAAGTCTTATGAGGAAGACTTTAGATGACATTACCTAAGTCGAGGGAGGACTCCTGGGGACATTATTTAATATGGGGGGAGGACTCCTGAGGAAGTTACCTAATGTGTGGGAGCACTCCTTGGGGAGTTACCTAATGTATGAGAGGACTCAGAGAAGTTACCTAATGTGTGGGAGGACTCAGAGAAGTTACCTAATGTGTGGGAGGACTCAGAGAAGTTACCTAATGTGTGGGAGCACTCCTTGGGGAAGTTACCTAATGTATGAGAGGACTCAGAGAAGTTACCTAATGTATGAGAGGACTCAGAGAAGTTACCTAATGTATGAGAGGACTCAGAGAAGTTACCTAATGTATGAGAGGACTCAGAGAAGTTACCTAATGTGTGGGAGCACTCCTTGGGGAAGTTACCTAATGTGTGGGAGCACTCCTTGGGGAAGTTACCTAATGTATGAGAGGACTCAGAGAAGTTACCTAATGTATGAGAGGACTCAGAGAAGTTACCTAATGTATGAGAGGACTCAGAGAAGTTACCTAATGTATGAGAGGACTCAGAGAAGTTACCTAATGTATGAGAGGACTCAGAGAAGTTACCTAATGTATGAGAGGACTCAGAGAAGTTACCTAATGTATGAGAGGACTCAGAGAAGTTACCTAATGTATGAGAGGACTCAGAGAAGTTACCTAATGTATGAGAGGACTCAGAAAAGTTACCTAATGTGTGGGAGCACTCCTTGGGGAAGTTACCTAATGTGTGGGAGCACTCCTTGGGGAAGTTACCTAGTGTATGAGAGGCCCAGGGTCATGCAGAGGATCCAGGCACAACTGTTTTTAATGGGGCTGCTGTAGTGTCCTCAGAGCAAGACCAGAGCCTCTGCTTGACGTGTAAGCCTGGCTTACTGCTTGGGCAGCAGGGACATTGTAGTAGACCAGCACCACTCACTGCTGTGAAGAGGCACCACGGCTGCTGCAACTTCTCTAAGGGAGAACTTTTTCCTGGGGCTGCTTACAGTTTAGAGGGTGTGTCCATTTCAGTTATCATGGTGGGAAGGGTGACAGCATGCAGACATGGTGCTGGAGAAGGAGGGAGCAGACGTGAATGTCACACAGATGCTTGAGCATCTGAGACCTCAAAACCACCCACAATGACATACTTCCTCCAAGTGACCTAATAATGTCACTCCCTGTGGGCCAAGCACTCAAACACAGAGTGTATGTGGACCATTCATATTCAAACCACCACAGACAGTGTGAGAAGCAGGCATATTCACCCCAACCCTACTCCCTCACCCCTGTGCTCCCTGTGTCCTCCAGGGAGCAGAGTCAACAGGTTTTAAAGGCCTTATCACGTTTCAGGGGCTCTCCTTTCGGAGTGCCCAAAACAACAGTTGGATGCTAGAAGCTCCACCCCACTTTGTCAAACCCATGAGATATTAGGACCCACTAAAGTGGCCTGCCATTAGTTGAAGTGAGGTTCTGAATTTGGGGTGCAGGTGAGTTGGTTATGTGGTGTGGTGTGCCTCAGGAGAAGTCAGGAGGGAGGAGAGACTTTTAGGCCAGGAAGCGTTTTCTATTGATGTCAGGGATGTCTTCAAGACAGGATCACCTCAAGCTAAGGAAACCCAAGGGGAGATGGACAAAGGAGCTGAGCTGAGGGTAGGGGTGAGTCTTCAAATGGAACCCCTAGAACTGATTCCACAGCTGCTCCTCCAGGGAGGTGGGGTCTCCCTTTGGAAGCCTTTCGTTCCCACTTAGCAGTGTCTGAAACCCCTGACTCATCCAGACTGAGACTCCACTCCTGTCTAAGCTGCGTACAGGAAATAGCCTGTGTCCCAGCTGTGCAGGAAGGTCACTGCACCCAGGGACCCAGTGGAGCTGAGCGACACAGAGCCTTGTCTCCAAAAGGAAATTTGGGGCTGGGACTGTTGGTACAGCCCTTTGGTCCCAGCACTCGGGAGGCAGAAGCAGGTGGATCTCTGTGATTTCGAGGTCAGCCTGGTCTACAGAGTGAGTTCCAGGACAACCAAGGCTACACAGAGAGACCCTGTCTAGAAAAAGAAGAGGAGGAAGAAGAGGAATGAAGGAAAGAAGGAAGAAGGAGATAGGGGGAGGAGGAGAAAGTAGTTTTGAAGTGAGTTGGAGAGCTGGTCAGTTTCAAGAGCACTAAGAAGATCTCAGCACCATGCAGTTCACACCATCTGAGTCCAGTCCCAGGATAACCAATGCCCTCTTCCCTCCTCTAGGGCACCAGACATGCACATGGTATACATATACATATACACACACTCAGGCAAAGCACGCATGTTCATAAAATATGAAATAATCTTACAAAGAAAAAGCAGTAAGCATGAGATGTAGCCGCAGCACCGTCCAGGCCTGTGAGTAAGACGGCCGCCCTCCTTTCAGAACAGGAGCTGTGCTGTTCTGGAGACTGCAGTAAGACGGTCGCCCTCCTTTCAGAACAGGAGCTGTGCTGTTCTGGAGACTGCAGTAAGACGGCCGCCCTCCTTTCAGAACAGGAGCTGTGCTGTTCTGGAGACTGCAGTAAGACGGTCGCCCTCCTTTCAGAACAGGAGCTGTGCTGTTCTGGAGACTGCAGTAAGACGGCCGCCCTCCTTTCAGAACAGGAGCTGTGCTGTTCTGGAGACTGCAGTAAGACGGTCGCCCTCCTTTCAGAACAGGAGCTGTGCTGTTCTGGAGACTGCAGTAAGACGGCCGCCCTCCTTTCAGAACAGGGGCTGTGCTGTTCTGGAGACTGCAGTTATTCGGGGCCTCTTTCCTGTTTTGTTAAGTTAGGTTAGATTTTGGTTTTGAACCAGATCTCACTCTAGCTCAGCCTGACCTGGAACTCATTATGCTGCCCAGTATGGCCTCGAATTCACAGTAATCCTCCTGCTTCAGCCTCCCCACTCTAGGATTACAGGTGTGAGCCATCAAGCTGAGTGTCTTTTATTGTAGTGATAGTTATTATTTTTATATTTATGTATTTATTTCTTTAACTGTGTGTGTATGTGTACCCCATGCGGTAATTCTTGTGCCTATCACTGCAGGATGACAACTTTTGCAGTTGTTTCTCTCTCCATGTGGGTCCTAGGAATTGAACTAAGGTTCAGTTGAACTAAGGCAGCAAGCACCTTTACCTAGTAAGCCTTCTCACCAGCCCCCAACTTCTTTTTGTTTGTTTGTTGTTGTTGTTTTGGTATGGTTTTGGCTTTTTGAGACAAGGTTTCTCTGTGTAGTCCTGGCTGTTCTAGAACTTGTTCTGTAGACCAAGCTGGCCTTGAACTCACAGAGATCCCCCTGTCTCTGCCTCCCAAGTGCTGGTATTAAAGGTGTGTGCAACCACCACAGCCACCACCAACACCCAGCAAGCATGGCCCACCCCAGGACAGCATCCATTATCTATCCCCAGGTCTCTAACTGGTTTGGCAACAAAAGAATCCGGTACAAAAAGAACACAGGGAAGTTTCAGGAAGAGGCCACCATGTACACTGAGAAAACATCCACAGCCACCAGGGCCCGGGGCCCAGGGGGACAGCCCAGCCCAGGTGACAAGGCCATGGCCCTCCTCGACTGTAAGCTCTCTTTTCTGTAAGCGCTCTTACAAGAGCGTCCTCTTAACCTCTAGGGCCACTGCCACCCACACAGGCCTGGGGGATGAGCAGGCAGTTAGATGCTCCAGGGAGTCAGATCTAGACTCTTTTGTGATGAGGGCCTGAGCAATTGCCACCCAGAAATCCCTGTGACTGCTGGCCCATCTGCTGTGATTCCCACCCCACCCCCACCCCACCATCCCCCACCCCACCACGCTGGCCTGACTCCACCTACTTCTCACAGGTTCCTGTGGCCCCTTTCCCCTGGCCAGTGGAGGTGACATGGTTCTCACCCTGCAGAGCCTGGCTTTCCTTCAGCCCCCACCAGGGGGAGTCTACTTCCAGCCCCCGGTGAGTCAGCTGCAGCCACCCGCGGACCCCTCTGGGGCTTTGAGGAAGTAGAAGAACCCTGATGCCTCTCTCGGAAAGAAGACCCCAAGGAAAAGTGGGGTCATTTAACATCTGGACTTAGACCTACCTGTCACTAGGGACTGGAGACCTGGGGGGGGGGGGGTGTTTCACCCTGGAAGGGCAGCATCTGCCAGGCTGTGGTTTGGTAACTGGGGTCTAGACAGTCAAGAGCCTCAAGAGCTTTGTCTCAGAGTGTCACCCGAGTCCTTTTTAGGTCCTGTAACCTCCCAGTCTGTCCTGAGGGTCTGGCTGAAGCCTCCCCTCAAGGACTTGTGAGGGCACCACATAAGCAGAGTGAAGCCTGGCATGGTGGTACTGGCCATGGCCCCATGAGTCCCGTGGGCTTCCCAGAAGCCCCCTCAGAACCAACCCTGGAGCTCAGGACAGTGGTAGGCCTGGCTGACTCTGGCCCTGCCTGCCACCACCATGAGTCCCAGCCTAACACAAGCTGCAGGCTACAAAGCAGTCTGGGCCTGCTTACATACCTGGAGCTAAGGTGCTTCTCAACAGAACTGGCCGGCAGGGGTGAGGGAGGAATTGGAGTAAGACAATAACCTGCCCTGCCCTGAACCAGCACACCTGTTGTCAATCATGCCACTGAGTGGAGCATCCCACCTGAGCCTTGTTGGAGGGAGGCCACTTGTTGGTTCCCAGCAGCTTGGTAGGTAGCTTAGACCTGAAATAATCACACAGAAACTATATTATTTAAATCACTGCTTGGCCTATTAGCTCTAGCTTCTTATTGGCTAACTCTTATATTAATTTAACCCATTTCTAGTAATCTGTGTATTGTCACGAGGCTGTGGTTTACCAGGTAAAGTTCTGGCATCGGTGTCCATTGGGGCTCCATGGCTTCTCCTTGACTCTACCTCCTTCTTCCCAGCATTCAGTTTAGTTTTCTCTGCCTATCTAAGTTCTGCCCTATCAACAGGCCAAGGCAGTTTCTTTATTCATTAATGGTAATCACAGCACACAGAGGGGACTCCCACATCACCTCCCCTTTTTTGTTTAAATAAAAAAGGTTTTAACTTTAACATAGTAAAATTACATATCTACTTTATCTTTTATAATAACTAAGGAAAACTGTAACTATAACTATAAATTCTTCAGCTCCATCAAAGACTCCAGAGGATATAATATTACCTAAGCAAACAGGAAGTACATTGTAAGCAGCTTCCAAAACTCTAGAATTGACAGAGACATCTTGCTGCCTGGACAGTCACCCAAAGTTCTTCTGTACCATTGGGGCATCCATCTTCAGCCTACAGGTCAATAGTATCCATACTATCCATGAAGCAGGAAATTTGAAGATCTGTTCTGCCTTGCAATGGCAAAGTCCACCAGTTGCTTTCTTCTGTGTCCTGCAGAATGTCTCACAGACTCATTCATGAAGCAGGAACCCCAAAGGATCACCTCATCTTTAGGCAAATTCAGCAGTCATTTCTCTGCAGGTCCTGCATGTCCAGTTCATCAAGTAGCCCAGGCAAAAGAAGCTTCTTGCCCGAATGGCTAGCAAACTCCATAAGGAGCCTCTTTGATGTCCATCTTCCTCTTAAAGTAACTGGTGCTGCCAGGAGCATATGTGTCTCACCATCATGAAAAGTCCTAAATTCTTAAATATTTTATTTTTTTTTTGTTTTTTTCTTTTTTCTTAAATATTTATTTATTTATTATGTATACAGTATTCTTTCTGTGTGAAGGCCAGGAGAGGGGACCAGATCTCATTACAGATGGTTGTGAGCCACCATGTGGTTGCTGGGAATTGAACTCAGGACCTTTGGAAGAGCAGACAATGCTCTTAACCACTGAGCCATCTCTCCAGCCCCTTTTTTTGTTTTTTTCAAGACAGGGTTTCTCTGTGGTTTTTTGGAGCCTGTCCTGGAACTAGCTCTTGTAGACCAGGCTGGTCTCGAACTCACAGAGATCCGCCTGCCTCTGCCTCCCGAGTGCTGGGATTAAAGGCGTGCGCCACCACTGCCCGGCCTTAAATATTTTAAATGCCATATTCTGTAGTCTTTGAAAGGTTTGAAGAATATCTATCTGAAATACATCGCTGTACATCTAGAAAATCTGACTAACATGACCACAAGCTTGACTATTACAGATGGCTATTGACCTTATTTCTTACTTATACATTACTTTTTTAAATAAGCTGTACAAACACAATACCTTAATCAAAATCAGAAATACATATACACAGTATAACAAAATTGACCTTAAATTTGTATCAATAAACTAAGATCCATACCAATGCAAATCTCTATAGCATATCCTTCTTTAAATGTAAATAAACATTTATAAACAATATTTGGGAATATAGGTGTAGTTTTCTCCAAACTGTTCCCTGCTGTTTATTGGGCGAAATGATTTTTTTTAGGGTGTTCATGGCGACCTTTCAGGGAGTCTTGGTCCATCAAACCATATTAGTCTGGAAGCAATGCATAGGTTCTCATCCTCTGTGGAAACAAAAGAAGACCGACCCTCTTTTCCAAAGCAACATATCCTTAGACTCAAATTTTGAATTCAAAATACCTTTGAAATATATATGTTAGCTTAGCTTAGCAGTCTCCAGAATCAAATATCTCTCTGCAGTCAAAAAAGTCAAAGATAACACAATAATATACATAATCCAGACTCTGTGAATTTTCCATCTTTATGTGGCTTGTTTTTACTCTATTACTATACAAGTTAATATTTTTATTATCTTTGTTCCTTTAATCTATGACTGTCTGTACTCTGTCTCTTTAAAGACTATTTTATTTTTAAAAAAAACCATTTACTTCTTTTTATAATTCTCTGTACTCTTTTATTTCTCTCTCCCAAGCCTATGTACACTCATCCAACACTGTGACCCATTTAGAGGTCTTTTATGTCTGAATCTGTCCTATTGTGTATCTGTAATTCTGTCCAGGAGCGCTTCTTAAAATGCTAAGCCCTTCTTATGAACTTAAGCTGCTGCATTGCTAGGGGAAATATGGCACCGCCTGCTTGCCCTGCCCAGTCCAGCACTGTGGAGCTGTTTGTTGCCTCTGAGGGCCATGCTCATAGCCCCACAGCCAGTCTGTGTTGCCATTAAGCAAGTTGTAGCAGTCTGTTCACAGACCCCAGTCAAATGTTCGGTAGCCGGACCTCCAGAAAGAGGGAGAGTCCACGCTGGCAGCACTACCCAGAAAGCTGTCATTTTAAAATGGCTTTTTTTCTGCTTCCATTGAATCAGGAAAACCGCTCTTTTTAAAAAAAAAATATTTATTTATTATGTATACAATATTCTTTCTGTGTGTATGCCTGAAGGCCAGAAGAGGGCACCAGACCTCATTACAGATGGCTGTGAGCCACCATGTGGTTGCAGGGAATTGAACTCAGGACCTTTGGAAGAGCAGGCAATGCTCTTAACCACTGAGCCATCTCTCCAGCCCCCGAAAACTGCTCTTAAAGGAGCCATGGCACGCCACCAGCAAACAGCAGGAAGCAGTGTTAAACTCTGTATTTTTGTGCCTAGAATTCCTTTTCAAGCTCGCTCAGGTTTTTTTTTTTTTTTTTTTTTGGTTTTTTTCGAGACAGGGTTTCTCTGTGGTTTTGGAGCCTGTCCTGGAACTAGCTCTTGTAGACCAGGCTGGTCTCGAATTTAAGTGGATTTTAGTTTGCCACATTGGCACCGATTTGGAGGAGAGAGCCGCTTGCTGGTTCCCGCTGCCCAGAACTGAAATAATCACACAGAAAACTATTAATTAAATCACTGCTTGGCCCATTAGCTCTAGCTTCTTATTGGCTAACTCTTATGTTAATTTAACCCATTTCTAGTAATCTGTGTATTGTCACGAGGCTGTGGTTTACCAGGTAAAGTTCTGGCGTTGGTGTCCAATGGGGCTCCATGGCTTCTCCTTGACTCCACCTCCTTCCTCCCAGCATTCAGTTTAGTTCTCCCCGCCTATCTAAGTTCTGCCCTGTCAACAGGCCAGGACAGTTTCTTTATTCACAGTACACAGGGGACTCCCACAGATCCTCCTTTAATTTTCAGCTAAAATATGATCCAGGCAGATCCTTTGTTTGTTTGAGACAGGGTCTCTCCATAACCCTGACTTCCTGAAACTCACTATGTAGACCAGGATATTCTCAAGTTCACAGAGGTCCTCCTGACTCTTCCTCCTGAAGGCTGAGATTAAAGTAATACACTATCATGCCAGGCCCAAGTCAACACTTCCCCCTGTTCACTTGGCTCCTCTTAGAGGTCACTCTAGCAGCATGGTCTCTGTCCATTCCCCCTGTTCACTTGGCTCCTCTTAGAGGTCACTCTAGCAGCATGGTCTCTGTCCATTCCCTACTGCTTTCAGCACATGCCTGCCACACCTGGCTGCTTGATACTGTGTGTGAGGACGGTGTCCCTAGCTCAGCACACCTATACTTGATACTGTGTGTGAGGACGGTGTCCCTAGCTCAGCACACCTATCCAGCTGTCCTCAGACAGATGAGCTCCACTGTGAGGAAGGGCTCTGATACTGTGTGTGAGGACGGTGTCCCTAGCTCAGCACACCTATCCAGCTGTCCTCAGACAGATGAGCTCCACTGTGAGGAAGGGCTCTGATACTGTGTGTGAGGACGGTGTCCCTAGCTCAGCACACCTATCCAGCTGTCCTCAGACAGATGAGCTCCACTGTGAGGAAGGGCTCTGATACTGTGTGTGAGGACGGTGTCCCTAGCTCAGCACACCTATCCAGCTGTCCTCAGACAGATGAGCTCCACTGTGAGGAAGGGCTCTGGTCACCCATGAGCCATGGCTCTGTCAGAGGTCACTGTGGCTAGACTCTTGGTTCTGACATCCCTTGAGGCATTTCATGGAGGGGTAGGGGCTCAGTGCCCAGCTCTTTCTGGAACTCATGTGGTAAGAAGTTGTAAGTGTCCTTGGGGATCAAGGACTAGGATGTCACTGTTCTCACTCTCACGCTTCCTTTCCAGGCCCACAGCAGCTGGCAGAGGGTCACCACTCCACAGCCAGCCTCACCCCCTGCTGGAGATTCTGCTGTGTCTGATTAAGTTTGGGGACCCTGGTTGAGTGCCATGAGTGACTGGCCCTGTATCCTGCCAATGACCTCAGAAGCCCTGGCTGTGGCGATACCCTTGGCCTGGCTGCTCACCTTCCCACCTTGGCACAATTATTTTAACCAACAATTTGTTGGTTTGTTGTGGATCATTCGTCTCAGGCTTCCTTCCAAGCCACCCCATTAAAGTTTTTGACTTGTCTTCATTTTGACTTCCAGTGTTTTCAATCTGAGCTTGTCTAGGTGACAGGTGACAACCTTGATGCCATCACCAACTCTAACACTTCCTGGGTGCAGTGGCATGGTCCCTGCTCCAGTCAGAACTGGTTTGTATTTGTTTCTGCTAAAAAGATGTTGGGGTGCTGAGCTTCTGACCATGGCCCTCTGCCCCCTGAAGCCTTCCTTGTCCCTTCTCACAGCCTTCATCTGGCCTGTCCCTTGCCGACCAGTGTCCCTGTGTCCCTGACCCCACCCTCACAACAGTGACCAAGTGCCTCTTTTGTCTACATCCTAGGAGGACCCCATGACAAATGGGGACCATCTTTATCTCTGGGACCTAGCCAGCTGCATTCTGCCACTACCTGCCCATGTGCTGTGCTCTATTGATCCTGAGGACAGAGGATGGCCTCTCACTCCCCACAGTGACTGACCCAGCTCACTCCCCACAGTGACTGACCCAGCTCACTCCCCACAGTGACTGACCCAGCTCACTCCCCACAGTGACTGACCCAGCTCACTCCCCACAGTGACTGACCCAGCTCACTCCCCACAGTGACTGACCCAGCTCACTCCCCACAGTGACTGACCCAGCTCACTCCCCACAGTGACTGACCCAGCTCACTCCCCACAGTGACTGACCCAGCTCACTCCCCACAGTGACTGACCCAGCTCACTCCCCACAGTGACTGACCCAGCTCACTCCCCACAGTGACTGACTCAGCTCACTCCCCACAGTGACTGACCCAGCTCACTCCCCACAGTGACTGACCCAGCTCACTCCCCACAGTGACTGACCCAGCTCACTCCCCACAGTGACTGACCCAGCTCACTCCCCACAGTGACTGACCCAGCTCACTCCCCACAGTGACTGACCCAGCTCACTCCCCAGCCCCTCGCAGCGCACCCCACGTGCCCTCTCTCTAGCTCCCGTCACGGGTATATTTTAGGTTTTGCTGCATTATAGAATGGATCAGAGATTCATTTTTTATGGTGTGTGTGGGAGGTGGCTTCCAGACTGGGTTTCTCTGTGTAACCCTGGCTGTCCTAGAGGTCAACCAGGTGTAACCAGGCTGGCCTTGAACTCAAAGATTTTTCTTCCTCTGCCTCTGGAAAGTGGGATTAAAGGTGTGTGTGCCACTGCCCACCTGGCTGCAGCCAGTGTCCTTAACCACTGATCCATCCTTCCATTTCCCAAAGCCTCACTCTTTTTCACGGCTGAGTAATATGTCATTGAGGAAGGTGCTTTTCAAGACAGAGCCCCAGCTTAGGTGCAGGGCCTGAAGGCCACGGTCACCGCCACCCTGAAGGCCACGGTCACCGCCACCCTCCACACCTTTCGTGCACAGCCTTATACTGAGCACCTTCCCAGCCACTCTCAGGCTGCATGGAGAAAACCCAGATTCTGGAAGCTTCTCTGGGTGAGGTGAGGCACACGAATAGGTGGTAAAGAGTGTTGCCTTCCCAGAAGCCTGGCGAGAGTCAACATCACTCTGGAGCTATGGACAGTCCTCCATTTGAAGCTCCACGATGTAGTGATAGATAGTTCATTTGTGTTTTAATAAAGAAAGACTGCCTGAGGAGCAGAGAGTAAAACAGCCCCACTGGTCAGCCTTACAGACCAGGCAGCGGTGACACAACCCTTTAATCCCAGCCCTAGAGAGAAATGTAAGACAGGAGTAGACAGCTCTCAAACACAGTCTCATTCTGAGATCCCTGGAGGCAGGATCGCCATTTCAGACTGAGGTAGAGGTCAGAGCCAGTGGCTGACTGCTTTGCTTTTCTAACCTTGAGGTTGAGCCCCGATGTCTGTCTCTGTTTTTACTGCTCATGCTGTACCGCAGTCCCTGTGAGCCCTGCCGATCATAAGTTTTCTTGGCCTCTGAATGGAGAACTGAGTGAGATAGAATTCCTCAGGAAAACTGGCTCAAGGAAGGGAGATCTGAGAAGAGCCATGCAAACGATGCAAATCTAATACAAATTAGGTGAATCATGCAAATTATATACAATATCGCAGAAGAGGGAGAAGTGAGCTGCTTAGCAAATACTCTAAATGTGAACGAAGAACTGCATCCCGTCTGAAATCCACTCAGGGACCTCCTCAGGTTGCACAGACCTTGTGGTCGCCAGGCTTCCAGGCTGTAGACAGAGCGCCCTCTGGTGGATGGAGGTAGGACAGCAGCTGACCTATCACCTCTCAATTCCCCAAGCATGGTCCGACCTTCCCAGAGGATCCCCTCAGGTAAAACCTCTGTGACCTATACTCCCAAGCCTCAGGTTGTTTTGGGGTGATAATAAACAGGAAGGGCCAAAGTTCAGGGGTCCCCACCTCTCTTCCTCTACCAAATTTTTTGGCATGCCTCCAGCTCTTCACTGGGGGATCTAGGCAGAGACCTGAAGAGGAAAGGGTCTCTAACAGTGCTTAGTGCTGCTGGGGAAACTCAGACAGCAAGAATGAGTAGGGAGAGGGTCTGCAGCTTACTGGAGAGGGTAGGTTTTACCTTCAAGAATTTCTATTATGGCCGGCGGTGGGGGCAGGCGCCTTTAATCCCAGCACTCGGGAGGCAGAGGCAGGTGGATCTCAATGAGCTCAAGGCCAGCCTGGTCTACAAGAGCTAGTTCCAGGACAGGCTTCAAAGCTACAGAGAAACCCTGTCTCGAAAAGCAAACAAACAAACAAAAAAAGAATTTCCATGATGACCATCGTGAATGCATTCAAACCCCCTGCTGTGGCTGAAGGGAGTGTGGGGGAGCCTTGGTGACCAAGCAGCAGAGGCCATGGGGACCTCACAGGCTTAGGCTGCAGTTATGTCTTTAGCCACAAGGGGGAGGAGTCAACCCAAAAACGAAATCCTGTCGCCAGACTCCAGGAATAATCTGAAGACTGGAAGGAAACCCTTTGAGCCTCAATTTCCCTATCTGTGAGGTGGGGAGGTCACAGGAACAGCCTTCCTGGAGAGGCCAGTGAGCGGAAGCCAGGAAAATGGTTTCAGTATCCAACACACAGATAACTGTAAAGCATGGCTGTTGGGCCGAGCCCGAAGGGGCTGAGAACCAGCAGAGACTCAGGTGTTGGAGGGGAGGATGGAAGCGAGGAGGTGGAACTGCCGAGGAAAGGGGACTCGGGCCACAAAGCAGAGCCATGCAAGCAGATGGGGCAGGGGCGAGGGTCGGCTGCTGCGTCCTGTTCTCCCAGACCCGCAGGCCTGCGGCCGCCCTGCCCTACAGCAGGTGGCCTGCCAGCGACATTCCTCAGTGCCCCGCCAGGCAGCTACTGGGCCTGGCCGCGTGGGCCTCGTATTTTTCCAAGAGCTTCTTCAGCCACAGCCTGACCACAACCTAGATTCCGTAGGACTAGCCACTTTGTGTTTGTGTTCAGCCGGCCAGACAGTAGCAGGGCCAGGCCAGAGCTGGGGCCGGGGCCTCCCAGAAGGACTGGCTGCCCAGCCTGAGGCAGGCTCTCCTTTCAAGAGAAGCCCTTGTTGGAGCTACTCAGCTGTTATTCCTTCTCTTTGTTGCTTTGGTTTGGAGACTGGGTCCCTCTATGCAGCTCTGACTGGCTTCAAACTCACTACAATAGCTGAGGATGATAGAGAATTCCTGATCCTTCTGCCTCTGCCTCTCAAGTGCTGGGCTTGGCTTTTAAACCTTAGAGTCATTTTGGGATGGGGTGCGAGCTGCTGCTGAGCCCACATGTCTGTGAGACCCGTTTCTGTGTCCTAGCTGTCCCAGCCTCAATCTCATCTTTAATCCCACACCGGTGATGTTGAAGCAGGGGTCTCTCAAGCTCCAGGACAATCTAGCTATATACAAAACCCTGTCCCAGTTGACATCAGGCGTGCCGTGAACATCTTATGTTTAAATGTTGGCAAAGTCTAACCCAATGAGTGCCACCCTGAGAAGTGAGGTCACAGCTGTGTACCCCTGGAGTTTCTGCTGAGCACGGCTTTGCCTCATGCTCCAAACTTGACGCTCCCGGGGGCAGAGACAAAGCCATGGCTCAGAGTTCACCTCTGCCCCGACTCCTGTGCTTGAGACCCTCACAAACAAAAGGAAAACTGAAGTCAAGACTTCTGAGTCCAGTCTGGAAAACTATTCACCCTTGAAAGCCCGGTTTGAAAACTCCCTGTCCTCCAGACCCTGGCCCTACAAGAAGGAGCTTTTGTGCTGTTTTGCCTTGACTTTCTGACTCGGGTTCCTAGGTCTGCTGTAGCTGTCTTGGGGGGAGGGTTGCCCTGTGTACCTGTGTTCTGCACGGGATCCTCACAATGCTGACCTGGCCCTTTGGGGGTTCATGTCTCCAGAAACCCTCAGGCAGGAAGAGGGAATGGGAGCTGTGGCCTCCCCTCTGCCTGGCTCAGCCGTGCTCCAGCACTGTCTGGGGCCAGGCAGCCTTTGAGGACATAACTGAGGTCTGGCGGTGCTGCCTGCTCCAGGGCTGAGTCAGCAAAGGGAGGGAGGGACTCGGGCCTCTACTGCAAAAGCAGATGGGAGCTTGAAGGCCTGGGGTTCCCCTAGCCCACTCTGTTCTTGGGCTTCAAGGGGGCGGGGGATGTACCCAGGGCACTCAGCTGTAGGCAGATCTGGAGATCCCGAGCTATTAGTCCAGCATCCTAGGCTGAGGTGATTGTGGGGCACAGACACAGGGGGGTATGGTGTGGCCTCAGGGCATGGGACTCCATAAAGGTGACAGTGCCCTGCCTAGTGCATCCTGGTCCCAGGATGATGGATACCAGCTAGGTGTCCAGAAGGTGCTGCGGGAAAAAGAAGGGATATCTGACTGTAAGAGACAGAGATAGGGTGTGGCCAGGAAAACCTGACCTCAGGCCCAAGGATGGGCAGGCATGTTGGCTCTGACTGACACAGTGGCCCTGGGTGAGGCCATGTCTGTCTCCCCATGTCTGCGTCCAACAGCTTCAAGTCCCCTCTCCCCATGCTGGTCTCCTCAGCCTGGTCTCTGTTCCCACCCCAAGACCCCATCCCACAGAGGTGCCGTGTATCCCCCACTAGCAGGAGTCACTGCCTGCCAGGCCAGCTTCAGTTCTTGGGGTCTGAGACCAGCACAGCCCCATCCCTGAGGCTGATGAGAGAGGCAGACAGTGGGGAAGTGGTGGGTGGCCACTCCAGGAAAGCCAGAGATGTTCTGCCAGGACTGAGCTGTGGAGAGGGGGTGCCGGGCCATGTGGGGAGAACAGACCTCAGTGCCACCAGAGAGGCAGGTCTTAGAAGCAGAGCTCGTGGGAGCTGTAGGGAGTGGAGGTCTGTCCTGAGAAACTGTGTAACTTAGGCTGGGCACCAACGGGAGAATATGAGGTCAATCCCTGAGACCACATGAAGGAGGAAAGAGAAAACCAATTCCACAAAGTTGTCCTCTGACCTCTATACTCCTGCAGAGGAAGGAAGGGAGGGAGGGAGGGAGGGAGGGAGGGAGGGAGGGAGGGAGGGAGGGAGGGAGGGAGGGAAGAGAGGGAGGGATGGAGGGAGGTTGGGAAGAGAGAATGCACGTGCTGTTCCAGTTGCCCATGCCCTTCCTGTCTCATCTACCCGCCAAACCCTAACACAGCTTCAAGACCCGGTTCCTAGCTGGCATGGTAGTTCACATCTCTTCTGCAGTGCTCGGGGTAGAAGCAGGAGGCCCTGTCTCTAAAAAACAAATAGAAATGGCCAGTTACTATACTCCCCAGGTTATACAGTGTCTGTACCCCCCAGTTACAGTGTCTGTACCCCCAGTTACAGTGTCTATACCCCCCAGTTACAGTGTCTGTACCCCCAGTTACAGTGTCCACACTAGCTGAGGCCTTCAGCTATGAAACAGAACCGAGCCATTTTCCCTAAAAACAAAGCTTGGGTTGGGTGGTGGCACACACCTTTAATACCAACATTCAGGAGGCAGAGGCAGGGGGACCTGAGTTCAAGGCCAGCCTGGTCTACAAAGTGAGTTCTAGGACAGCCAGAGCTGTTATACAGAGAAACCCTGTCTTGAAAAACAAAAACAAAAAAACAGAGCTTGGTACTTCAATATACTACGTATGCATTAAGGTCCCTTAAAAGCAAGTCCGGCAACTCCAGGGCCACATCCGGCAGCCTTCGGTGCACGTCTGTCTTGCCATCCTTCCTCTTGGATTCTGCTGTTTTCAAACTTGTTTTAAGTATTTTACTGGTCCAATATTTTTCTCTACATCATGGTGTGAGGAATTTTAAGAACCCCTGGTTCTAAAATTATAAAATCTAAAATGTTGGGGGCAGGACATTGGGCCTCCTGTGCCCTGAGCTGACCTCAAGGTGGCAGGAGCTGGGTCTCTGGGGGGTCTTGGCCCTGATTCCCCCCATACACACCCGCCAAGGGCGTGTCCTGGCAGCCTTGCTGGGGGTGGAGGGGGTAATGGATTTTCCAGAAGCTGTGGTTGAGGTTCCAGGAGGGAGGCTGGGTCTGAGCACCAGGGCAGAATAAAGGCGGAGCAGCCTGCCAGCACAGGGCAGCACTCCCTTCTCTTGGAGTCTCAGTTTTCTCATGTGGAAACTGGGGGTGAATGCTGCCCTGTTAGTTCACAACCCTCTGGGCTCAGCTAGAGGGAGGCTCCCACTGACCCCACCTCACACTAAGAAAGGGTCCAGGGCCAGGCCAGTCACCCCCCTAGAACCTAGCTGGCAGCTAGAGAAACCCCAACACTTTCTCAAGGAAGGTATTTGGCAAGAGGGTTGGACACCTCATCAGAGGAACCGCAGTGCTGGGTAACCCTTGCCTTGCTCCAGGCAGCTCTGGCACAGCTCTGGGGGAGCGGGTCTTTAAGCCGCTTTCCTGTACAGGTCCAGTTGAGCCCTGGGGAAGAGGCCAGGGTCTGGACTTGCTAGCTGTTGTTTGCTTGTTTGTTTTTGTTTTTCAAGACAGGGTTTCTCTGTAGTTTTAGGAGCCTGTCCTGGAACTAGCTCTTGTAGACCAGGCTGGTCTTGAACTCACCGAGTTCAAGCCTGCCTCTGCCTCCCGACTGCTGGGATTAAAGGTGAGCACCATCAGCACCCGGCAACTTGCTAGCTGTTTACTGGCCCTTTGAGACTCACATCCCTCAGGGTACAGGAAGGTGTTCCTGGTATGGGTGAAAATGACCTCTGCCAGGAGATGCTTGCCACACAGGGGGGCTCGTGAGTGGCCAGGCCTAAGCAAAGTCTGGAAGTTAGTTGAAGTGAAGACATCTGTGGGGTAGCCACATGGGGAGGAACTGTGGGGTTCACAGGAACTGACCCCAAAAGGGGTCCTGTGTGCTTGGCTGTTGGCCAACCGTCATAGGATCACACAGCTGTCAAAACTTGCATGGTGGGTAATAAAGAAGGGGTGTGTAGGCCCTAAGTGATTGGACCCTGCTTCCGGGGAATTTAGGCAGACATAGGACTCTTTCTTGGGATGGGGATGTGGCTCAGTTGCAGTACTTGCCTAGTGTACACAAAACCCTGGACTCCATTCCTGTGACTACATAAAGTGGGCACACACCCATCATCCCAGCACTGAGACAGGAGGATCACAAATTCAAGGTCGTCCTTGACTATGTAGTGAGTTTGAGATCTCAAACCAAAATGACCAAATCACCTTTCTCCCGGGGTCTCACACTCAAGGCTGGGTGGGCACTGCAGGGGTCCTCAGGGGCCCCTCCTGTTGACACAACTCAGACTTCAGTTTCTTTGGAAAATGGGGGCATCATCAGCACACCTGTGTTGTGGCGTCAGCCTGTCTGCCCACTGGAGTTGGGAGCAGGTCCAAATTCTACCATGCCCTGACCATCTGAGGCTAGGAAGGCACCAACGGTGCCTGTAGCCCCTGCTGTTGGCCAAGGTGTGGCTGGCCCTCAGCATGAAGGTGCCCAGGCCAGTACAGCAGTCTGTGTTGAGGAAGTCCAAGGCAGCAGTTGTGGTAATGGCTACTGCCTGTTTCAGGAGCTTCCCTAGCAGCACTGTTCCTTGTCTTGTAGCTCTGGGCCCCTAGTCAGGCACCGGTGCCAGGAGGCCACCAGGCCCAGCACGCAGCTGTTTGTTAGGTCAGGGCCTAGGCTGCTGTCATACCCTTGCAGTCAGGCACCTGACACAGGTATGCCATGCCCCTTAGGAGTCCCAGAGCTGCTGACACACAGGACCCTGTGTGCCTCCAAACCTTGTTTGGTGGGTTTTGGTTTTCCAAGACATGTTGGCTCTGTAGCTCAGGCTGGGTATCAGAATTCCCCTGCCTCAGCTGCCTAGTGCTGGGATCACAACCCGCTCAGCTTCAGTCCCAACCAAGCCTCATCCTTTTCAAAAGACACAACAGGTTGGGAATAAAACATTTTTAATTGAGCCCATAGCACCTGCCCCCAAGCAGAGGGCATTCCCAAGTACCCTGGCTTCCACTGCATGGGGACCCCAAAGCATCTTTTCCCCACTGGACCCCCACTCACACCCACCTACTTGGGACTTTATCTCAATAAATATGACCTCAGAACCGAAAGAACCGGAGCTGGGCAGGGAGCCCCACACAGCTCACAAACAGGCTGCGGACCTAGGGCACCTGAAAGAAAGGACAGAGCATGGGGGTGAACCAGAACCCGCCTCAGCTGGGTGAAGCACAGGCCTCAGGTGGACACCATGTCCCAGGCCCTGGCTTCAACCACTGCAGGCCATTCTTTCTGGTCACAGAGCCACAGCTGCCTGCCCAAAACTTCCATCAGCACCCGTAGTTTTGGTCTTGACCGAATTCTGGGCAGGAAAGGGGAAACAGGAACCAGAAGCCTGAGGACAAATGGAGCAAGGCTTTTTGAAGACAACGGAGTCTAAAGCAAGGAAGAGGAATGAGGTCGTGGACTAGGTCACTGTCCAGGGTGCACGCCTTAGGAGCCAGAATCTCTGGCCTGGGTTTGGGCAACCCGGGAATCGCGGGTGGTCTGGCCCATCTCCCTACGGATGTCACCGAGCGCTGATTCCGGGTTCTCCAGCAGCCGCTGGAAGAGGCTGGGTCTGGGGCGGGGCTCACGGCACTGGAAGGTGACAGCCACGCCCGCATCCGCCTTCATCTCCCGGGAGAAGCCGTCGGAGGAGCCGTCGAAACAGCGGCCGATGGCGATCTCCTTGGCCAGCCGCGGGCTCTGGTCAGTGACCGTATAGACGCCATAGTTGTGACCCAGCGCGTCGAGCGGAGCGAGCATAGCGAAGGCCGTGGGGTCGTCGTTGGAAGCAGGAGGTGGGTGGCGGGCTAGGTAGTCCTGCAGGAGCGTGTTGACGGCCACGCGGCGGCAGCTGCCCTGCGGGGTCACGGTCACCAGCGTCCTGTCCACCTGGCGCTGGTCAAACAGCATGCCGCCGCACTTGAACTCCACGCAGGCGGCCGAGGCGCCGGGGCGCTCGGGGTGGCGCACGCTGCGGGTGTCACGAAGGCCATAGAGGCGGCCTTGAGTGGCCGCGTGGGTGCCGCCCGCGTTGTGCGAGCGTACCATATACTCCTGCGGGCCCTGCAGCCGCACCTTCAGGAAGCACGCGCGGAACTCCTGCGGGTTGGGCCACCAGGCCAGCAGGTCTCCAGTCCACGAGGCGGGCGCTCCCTCCCGGAACGGCACCACGTCGTACTCGTACTTGTCCGCCTCCACGCGCGAGAATCGGAAGTGGCTGTCGGTGACCGGCGCGTCCTCGCAGTCGCGCAGACGGCGCCATGGATACACGGGCCCACGCGCCTCGGACTCACGGCCCGCGCGTGGCCGCGCAAGATTCACGCGGAAGCCGGTGCGCTTGAGCGCCGGGTCGTCGTGGTCTGTGCGCTGGTAGCCAAGGCGCTCCAGGAAGGGCTGTGCCACACCAACGGTGGCCGCGGTCGCGCGTGGCCGCGACGGAGCGGCCTCCAGTTCCTCGCCGCCCAAAGTCGCTGTCACCAAAGCCGTGTAGGCGTCGGGCCGCTCGGCGTCGCAGAAGGCGGGCACGCACGCGCCGTTGGGCCCGGTGACCACGCTGTCGAAGCGGCCCCACGCGCGCGGGTTGCCCGTGAAGCCGGGCGCGGGCTCCAGGTTGAGCAGCGTCACCACCACGCCCTGCACCTGCTCGGCGGGCGCGAAGCGGTCGGTGCCGTAGGCGCGGACCTTCACGAAGCAGCGGCGCCGCTCGGGCACGTCCAGGTTGAAGAGGCGGCGCTCGCGCACGGTGAGCGCGCCCACGAGGAAGGCGCGCTCCTCCCTGCGCACGCGCGCCGCCGCCTCCTCCCGCCGGAAGCCGCCTCCTCCCTGCTCCGCCCGCTCCTCCTCCCACAGGCCGGTCCCGGGCTCCAGCGACCAGAGTGCCAGCGCCTCCGCGTGGCCGGGCATGCGCACGTGCTCGGCGTCCACACGCACGGTCGCGCGCGCCGCGTGCAGCTGCTCTGCAGAGCCGGGCGCGCGCAGGTCGACGGCGAACATGCCGTAGGTGCGCAGCGGCGCCAGTTCGCCCGAGCTGTCCAGAAAGCGCAGGTCGCTGGACGCCGCGCGCGCCGACGCCAGGTCACGGGGGTCCACGAGGGTGACACGCGCCTCCACCGGCCCGGCGTAGGGACGGCCGTCGGGGTGGCGGAAGGTACCGGGTGGCAAAACCAGCTCACCTAGCGCAGGCGCCGCTGCCTCTTCCGCGCCGCCCAGCGGGATTGCACCGCCGCGCTCAGCGTCCAGCAGCACTGTGGCCGCCTTGCGCAGCGCACGGACTTCGTGGTACACGCCGGCGCCGCGGGGGTCGAAGGGCAGCACGCGAACGCTGTCCACGAACTCGCCACTCGGGTCCACGAAGGTCACCACGAGGCGCTCTGTGGCCGGCGGCACCTCGATGGTGAAGTCGCCCTGGTAGGAGGTGAAGCCGATGGGCGCACGGCCCAGTAGGATGCTGGCGAAGCGCAGGGGCTCCCCCGAATCCGCAGCCACCACGCGGCCCCTCACCAGCCCCCGTCGGGGCAGGCACTTGCGACAGCCACACTCGGCCACCACCTTCACCGGGAGTACGTAGCCGGAGCAGCGGATGTCCCTGCTCTCCAGGCGCAGCACCGAGCAGCAGCGAGCGCCCGCGTCCCCACAGCGAAGGCCGGAGCCCTCGGGGCCCGGGCAGCGCGTGTCCGTGCACAGGCCCACGTCTAGGTATGCGGGGCCACCGCCCGGCTGGCCGCAGTCGTCGGGAAGCTTGATCAAATGTTCCTGAGGTCGGGGGTCGCAGGCCGGCTGGCCGGGAGCTGGGGAGTCCACACACCCGGGTCAAAGAAGGGTAAGTGAGGTGAGGGGGCGTGGGCTGGGCTCGGGTGGGGCGGGACCGGGCTGCTCACCGAGCACTGTGAGCTGGGCGGCGCGGGAGCGCACGGCACCAGCCTCGTTCCAGGCCTTGCAGTGGTAGTCCCCTGCCTGGTCCTCGCGAAGCCCCTGGAGATCCAGGTGCGGCCCAGACCCGTGCTGGCGCCGGTCTAGCAGGGTCCCGTTGTGGAACCTGAAGGAGGCAGTTGGATCACATCGTGGGGATCTCAGGGATGGTGGCCCGACCACCTCTGTCACTAGGAGGAGGTTTATGTTTTGTCGACCCTAGGCTGATTTTGAACTGCAGATCCTTGAGCCCCTGGTGTGCCCTGCCAGACCTGCTTTGTTTTCTTTTTTCTGAGACATGGTGCCACCACTGTGTAGCCCACACTACTTCAAGCTCACAACAGTCCTCCTGCCTTGGCGCCTGGATAAAGTGTTCATCACAAACAACACCTGAGGTTTTTAGAGGTACCACAGGGTTACAGGAACTCCTGCCACCCCAAAGCTCACTAGTTCCCTCAGTTCATGAAGACACTCACCAGGAATATTTCTTAGGCATGGGGGTCCCCGAAGCCTTGCAGCAGAAGATCACGTGCTGACCTGCCTCTCTCACTTGGGACTCGGGGTGCTTTACCAGGTATGGCTTTCCTGAGGGAATAGGAGTTGGCCAAGTTCATGACCCTGCTATACCCCCAGCGACCCCCTTTTCCTCCCGTTCTCTCAGGGACAGCCTGCCTCACCCTGTACTGTCAACAAGTGAGTCACATCTTGGTTTTTTTCCCTTGGCCTGAAACATCCTCCCCTGTCACCCCTACGTTCTTGGGGTGTCTAAGGACACTCACCTAACTCCTTAAGGACGATGGTGACCACGGCTGAGTTGGAGCTGTTGGCATGGGCCTGGGCTGTACCAACTGAGAAGCCATCCATCTGGGCACTGACATTGACCTGACTGCCAGCACAGACTCCAGGAACCCGGAAGGTTCCGTGGGTGTCACTGGTGGCTACAGTGCCAGGTCGAGCTTGAAGGAAGACCCTGGCTCCTGGCAGTGGTCGCCCAGATGGGGTGACCACTGAACCCAAGAGGATGTGGTCAGAGCTGTCAGAGCTACACCCTAGGGGAACACGGGGGTGGGAGGAGGTAGAGAGAACTCTTGGGGAGAGTTTTGCACTCAGTCATTCAACAAACATACCCCACCCCATCAAGTCCCCTCAGGCATCAGTGTGGCTGGATTTGAGTGAGTCTGGAGACAGGAATGAATGGGCACAGCTGGACTAGTTGGAGGTAGCTGGATCCAGAGACGCGGGAAAGAAACTCTGAGGAGGGGACCCAAGAAGTTGATTCACAAAAGATGGCGAGGAGAACTCGTCCACAGGAACACCTAGGCAGGGCTAGGAGCCAGGGGCTGTCTTGGACAACATCTGTCTCGCTGCTAATGCTGCCACTTCTTTACAAAATGGAAAATTACAGTGGAAACTTGAAGGGAGAGGTGCCGGAGATGGGGTGGGGTCCCCACCCTATGAGGGCTCTGCTGCAGCGGTTACAGACCATGTTTGTGGAATTTCCAGTCCCCTCCTGGCTGGCCCTGGAAGGGCCTGGGCATTGTGTCTGCCAAGGTGTGAGCACGTGTCTGCGTGGGCGAGCAGGGCAGGCGGAGGCTGAATGCTACATGCGTTCACTCAGAGTATGCAACTGGCTTGCATCTGCACACAGGGCTACCTTTGTGTGTGCACTAGAGGAAATGGCCCCTCGCGTCTGGCCATGCCTGCCTGGCATCTACCGACCTTTTGCGCAGTCCCTTTCCCTTGCGCCTAGGATTCTATGCCCAGTAAAATAGCATTCGGTTGTGCGCAGTCACGGTCCATCGGGCAAAGGAGGGAAGGGGTTGCCAATATTGGACCCTTCTAGACCCCGACCTAGGTCCCAAGTTCCTCCCTTTACTGGCCTGGCCTCTTCTGGCCCTGCCTCTTCAACTAATTCTGCCCTCTGGGCTCCTCTTTATGCAGGCCCCACCCCTGACCGTCCCTCTTCAGGGCCCATCCCCTCCTACCTGGACACCTGGACCTCACGCACTTCTGCGCCTCCTGGGGGCTCCCAGGACACTTATCCCCAGAAGAGCTTTGACAGCTGCGGCGGCGCAGGCGACGGCCTGACCCGCAGCTCTTGGAGCAGAGACCCCACGCGCCCCATGCGCCCCATGCGGCCTCTGCGGAGCAAGGAGGAAGATAAGGAGCTGTCAGCCCCCTACAGCGGGCTCTCTGGACTAAGCGGATCCGGTTCCCTGGCAGACACGCACCCTGACTGCAGAACACACCCCGGCTCCCTGCTGGGTGCACTCCTGGTTAACCCTGCTGTTCCCCATCAGTCTTGAATATGACGGGGGGGGGGGCTCAAGCCATCCCCCAGCACTGAGCTATTCAGGATGGATTGTTGGGGTCCTGGCACGTCGATACTCGCCCCCTCAAACCAATGCCCGCAGGGTGTAGGTGTGTCTCATCGAAGCCACGCCCACACGACCCCACCTCGGTGGAAACGCAGGCCCAGCTCTCACCGGATCTTGCTCCTCAGGGTCACACTTTCTTTGTCCCCGTCCGCCCAGGACTACCTTACCCACTGGGCAGCGGAAGCGCACGTGGTAGTTGGAGCAGCGGCGGCCTCGGGGCTGCTCCCGATTGAGACACCAGAAACCGCGTGCCGGGTTGGCGTGCACGCGCTCGCCCATGGAGGCCGGTAGCGCCCAGTCTGTGGTGCGCGCCTCCAGCGCCAGCGGCCGCGGGCACACGCGCGCCCGACCGTAGTAGAAGCGGATGGCTGCCAGGCTCTCGAAGTCGCCATCTCCTCCGGGGTGGTCTACGTTGAACCACGACGTCCACTCGCTGGCCTCTGCGGGCACCGCGTGTTGAGCCCGGGTCCCCACCTCCCGTCAGTCCCTCCAGCTTGGGGCCCTGGGGTCAGGGTTTCCAGAAGCTGCGATGTCCAAGGACTACTCTCCCCACCCTCCCCCATATCTCCACCATGCCCAGGTCACACAACTCGGTCGCAGAGACGACTTACCCTCCCAGTCCTCCAGGGCTGGCGAGGGCTGGCCGGGGTCTGGCGGCCATCCTACAAGATCCCTGGTCGCTGCAGTGCGCTCCTTGGTGAGGTTAGCATCTGTAAGAGTGCAAGATGGGGGACCGCTGGGACCCCCCTCTGGTGCAACAGGACCACTGCATTTCACGGGATAGGAAACAGCTCTAGCCCTGGGGTCTGCAGCGCTATGCCTTCGGCTGCTAGTCCCATTACTGGCAGTGGACCCTGAAGCCCTGTCCTTCAGACTCAAGTGTTCATCAAACACAAGTTTAGTCGCGTGCATTCTGCGGTGCCTCTGCCTGCAGACCGCTGCGTTCTTTTCCTAGAAGTTCCTTTTGCCCTACTCTCCCCGTTCTTTCTAGATGGGGTTCAAGGTGTTAACAGAGAAGTCTTTGGCTTCTCTGGCCTCCAACTTTCCAAGATGGATTAGGAGGGGTGACAGATTCAGGCGAACCCCTTCTTCTTGGAGCCTCAGTCTTCTGAGAAATGGGCCTGTCACCAGCTACGCATAGGGACAGCTCCGATCCATGGTCAACTCCTGGCCTGGTGCTCTATCCCCAGAGAGGATGGAAAGAAGAGGTCTCTTTCGGTCGCTCTGCTCTCTGTGAAGCTCGTGAGGTGCCCCACCCACCCCCTTTGATGCGCGCACAGTGATCAGCCTCCCGGCCCCAGGGCATCTCACCTCGCGCTCCCACTAGGTGCGCGGCTGCGATGCAGAGACAGAGCAAGGGCAGTGGTGGTGCCATCGCCAGGTCACAGCGGCTCTGCAAAGCGCTCGGATCGGACTGGGGCGGGTCGGGCGCTTGCTAGGGACTGATGGGGGCGGGACGCGGCCGCAAGCCACGCCCCTATAAAACCACTCTAGGTTGCCCTTTCTCTAGGCCTCCGGCGGTGCCTCGCCCTCAGACTGCAGCCCACGTTCCTCCTCCGCCTTCTCCAACTAGATCCCGTGTCGCGTGGGAGGCGCCATTTGGTCTTAAACTTGAAACTGCTGGACACTTCGGCGGCTGGAAATTATCTATCGTGTTTAACTTCGGTCTTAACTCTAGGAGACTCCTGACAGCCCAAGTCCCACCCGAGTCTACCCTCTATTCTAGGAAGCTCCACGGCGCAACTCCTCTCCTCAAACCGCGAGGGAAGTTCCTTCTCCACTCGTCCACCCCCCTGGTCTGGCGCACAAAGGAGGCGGAGGGAGAGATGGTGGAGATGTTTATTGGTACAGGTCACAGCGCGGCCACGCAGTCGGTGCCAGTATATTTTGGCAGGAGCAGGCCAAACTTGCGGCGCACGTCGTCAGGCACGAACCTGCCGACCACAAAGTGGTGGCGCCCGGAGAAGCGACTCGCGCAGCTCTTGGGCGCAGCGAAGGACACTAGCACGTCGGGCTGCACCTCATCCTTTGCGTCGCCGCCAGCCTCGGTGTCCCAACCTGAGGGCGGAAGAGGGGGAGCTGGGAAGACCGAGGCTCCCGGGCAGGGTCTGCCCTGTCTCCCTCCAGGTTCCGTGCCTCAACCTCCGACACGTGGGTAGTGGTCAGACCTGCTGACCGCAGAACCGCTTACTCCCTTTCCACGGTCCCTCTGTCTTCTGATCTGTGCCCCAGCAGACAGAAGCCGCCTTGCTCAGTCAGACCAGACCTTCCTCACCCCCAACCCCCCACCCCGACCAGTTTTCCCACCCTGTACCTGTGACCTGAGACCCTCCCTCAGAACTGTGCCCTTACCTCCCCACTGGGTTTCACGTCTCCCTGGCCCTCTGGCCCATCCCAAACCATCCAGGAGTCTTTGTCAACCCTGTCCGAGGACAAGCACCTCGGACTTCCTTCCTGCCTCAGGCATTAAACCATAATAAATAAGCCACCTGCTCCTCTCTCTAATAAGAGGGTTCCAACTGCAGGGTCCCTCTTTTTTCGGGTCCACCTGCAACCTATCTCCTCTTCCCAGACCAGCTATGCCTTGGTCTTGATCTGGACTGGTCCTGGGACCCTCAAACTGGGGACACTACCATACAGCCCCCAAAGAGGACTGAAAGCTGTTTGTCCCTGGCAGGCGTGGCCTCTGAGGACTGAGCTCACATCTGCTCTGCAGCAGGGCCAACGGTGGGTGGTGCCCGTTTAGCTGGGTACCCGGACCAAGAGGACACCGGGTCACTTGGGGCAGCCACTTGTAACTTCCCCATCCTTAGGAAGGGTGTGAAACAGGATGAGGGCAGACGCGGAAATTGAGGTTGAATGAGGAAAACCAAGGCTGGGGCTGGGGGGTGTAAAAGGGAGACACTGAGGCTGGAAAAGGTGAATGGAGAAAACAGACTGGGGTGACCAGACTGCTCCTGGGTGGCGTGCCTGAAGGGACGTCCAGGCTCACGAGCGGGATGGAGAGCCGCTTCAGAGTGGCCAGCGCGCGCGCGCAGGGCCCGCCCGCCTCCGCCGGCCTCACTCCGGGGCCTAGCACTGCGTCCACCACCAGCCCGTAGGCGTCTTCGATGAGCCGCACCTGGGGGGAGGGGGTGGGCGGTGTGAGGGGCCGGATTGGGGACGGGTCAGGGCGGGGTCAGGGTAGGCTCAGCTGACCTCGGCGGGCAGAAAGGACAGGAAGGGAATGTCCATCTTCTCGCACTGCGTGGTCAGGTCGCAGTGCAGAGCGTCGGCCGAACGCGCCGGGCAGAAGATGCTGGGCTGGTAGTCCTGGGGGAACCCGGGTCTGGTGATGGCGGCAGCAGGAGGGAGACCACCCCAGTTCTTGTCCCCAGCGGAACCCCAACCCAGCTCTGTTCCCCGCCATAGGACCCTGCTACTCACGAACACCCGCAGGTGCCGGGCACACGCTAGCCCCACAGCGCCGTTCTGCTCCGGGCCGCACACGACCAGTACCGTCCTCTGCTTGCGCGACAGCGAGGGCAAAGGGAACGCCTGGGGCGTAGCAGAGGGACAGAGTGGTGGTCTGCGTACAGGCCCAGTGTGGTTTGTTTACTCCATGCACTTTGGACACAATCCCTACTTTCCTGGCGCAGATACCCCCAAGTTACACTGAAAAGTGGGGTTAACCCGGAGGAAGGTCCGCAATCGGACAAACGTGGCGCCTAGACCATCTGTCTGTCCCGCTCCTGCCTTTACTATTTCCTGTTTGCCTTCTATTTCAGAAACTCAATTTGTCTACATGTTTTGTTGTTGTTGTTGTTATTGTTTGAGAGGTTCTCGCTCAGGCTGGTCTTGGACTTGCAGCAATACTCCTGCCTCAGGAGCTGCTGGACTGGCAGTTGCAAGCCACCACGAGGACAGTCTGGGCTACCGAAGAGGGTCAGTGAGGTGGCTCAGCAGGTAAAGGAGTTTTCTTGAGACCCACATGGTGGAAGAACATTAGTGCCCACAAACTGTCTTTCGCGCTCCACATGCTCACGCTCACACGGGGGAGGGGCAATAAATGTAATTAAAATTTTTTTTAAGGGAAGGACAGGCGAGACACAGGCGGAGAGGGACTTCTGCATTTATAACCTCTATGAATTGCCTGTTCATAGAGGCTCCTAAGGGCAGGCTCAGTGGGCCTCAAAGCCAGCTCCTCTGGCGTCATCCACACTCTCCTGTCATATTGGGGGCACCTGAGTACTGCTTCAGACCTCATTTGACTACCCTGCCCATCCGGACCTGCTTCCTCGTGGGGACATTTAGGGGTGTTCAGATGGTAGGTAAGCTCTTATGGGTTGCACTTCTAGGGGAACCAGGCTTGCAATTCGAGGGCCCAAGCCCCACCCTGTAGGTGTTCCCCATCTGAGTCTGAGGACCCCACTTCTCCCTTGAAGTGAGCCTGAAAACGAAGCCTTGTACTTCAGCTTCCCCACGCAAGCGATGGGTTGAAGTAGCCCCGAGCAAAGGGGGCTAGTACCTTGGCCACAGCCACCGCACTGCCGTGCCCGCATAGTTCCACCAGCTGCTGCAGCCCAAAGCGGTACTCGTCCAGCAGCTCCCGCTCCAGAGCGGCCGCCTCCGAGATGCTGCGGGCAGAGTCGGACAACACGCTCAGAGGCGCAGAAAGGGAACGGAGACTCGAGGATGGCTGCCCAGATCCGGCGGAAGGCTCTGGCCTCGTCCTTACCCACGAGGAGTTTCAGGGGCCATCATTTCTTGCCCTGTTTCCCCATCCCACAAGCTTGGTTTGAAATGGCAGTCGCAGCCTGAGGCATGAGCGCCCTCTGGTGGTGAAAGATGCACATGTGGCTCAGCATTTTTTTTTAAACCTCAAAGAAAGCTGAGCAACCCAGAGATCAGGAGAAAAGATTCTGAATACAGACTGATCCCCCCAAGCCACATATCCCAGGGTGTCGTCGGACTCTTAGTTCTCTTCCCTCACCCACCCCCAAACCTTAAAAAAAAACTTTAAAAAAAAACTTAAAAAATTTGACCGGGAGGTGAGTTGATTCTGATGCAAGGACCAATGAGGAAGTTCTAGGACTCCAGGGGGGAAAATGGAAATGGGACCCTCAACTATGAGACCCTTGACGACCCATCTTACAGGACAATAAAATTAAGATATCTGAGACTGGTTTTGTAGCCCATGCCTTTAATTCTAGGACCCGGGAGGCAGAGGCTGGCAGATTTGTGTGAGTTTAAGAGCAGCCTTCGCTGCGGGCCAATCAGGGCTATGTAGTGAGACCCTATCAAAGGTACGTGCCATCAGTGATGGACACGAGACCCTATCTTAAAAAAGAAAGAAAAGATTATTTGGACCAACCTGGCTAAGAGCTACCTCTACCTCTAACAAACTGAAGGCAAGAATAGATTACATAATTCACGAGTCTGTGTTCAAAAGTCATTAGCAATTTAATGTTGCATGTGTGAGGTCCCACATTCTATACCCAGCACTAGGAAAAAAAGAATTTTTAGAAAGCAATGGCAGTGCTAAGCATGTCTGATCATGGGAAGCAGAGCAGAGGCTGGGGGCCAGGTGAGCTGGCAAGAGAGACTGTTCTAGAGAACCAGGGCTGGGGTAGCACAGGGCCCGCTTGGTGCCATCAGTCTTTCCAGCTGTGCCTATTGGCCAGCGGTCACAAACTGTCTTCCCCGCTCCACATGCTCACACTCACACGGGGGAGGGGCAATAAATGTAATGAAAATTTTTTAAAGGAAGGAGAGGCGAGACACAGGTGGAGAGGGGCTTCTGCATTTATAACCTTTATGAATTGCCTGTTCATAGAGGCCCCTAAGGACAGGCTCAGTGGGCCTCAGATGCCAAGAGATGACCACAGTCAGGGCATCCTGGAGGGAGGAGCTCCAAGGGAGGTAAAAGCAAGAAGTTAGAGCACTGGAACAAGCAGGACAGACGGCACTCAGTGCCACACGCCTTTAATCCCAGCATTCAGAGGCAGAGGCAGGCGGATCTCTGAGTTCCAGGACAGCCTGGGCTACAAAGAGAACAACCATCTACCACCCCCCTGCAAACAAAGCACTGTGAGGAAGACATAGGAGCACAGGTGCAGGGTAGAAACCCTAGAAAGGCGGGTGTGGTGCTGCAGTTAGATGAAGGGGCCCTGGGCTACTTGCCCAGCTTCTGGGACAGCACAATCGGTGTGCACAGACATGGTGGTACATGTTTGAATCCCAGCACCTGGAGGGTGAGGCAGGACCATCACAAGTCCTGAGCCAGCTGGTCTACTTAGTGAAATTCTGTCTCAAAAAACAAGTTTGTGGGGCTGAAAGATGGATCACTGTACTGCTCTTGCAGGGACTGAGTTCAGCTCTCAGAACCCACACCAAGCAGTTCACAGCCACCTGCAACTCCAGTGCCAAGGGATCCAATGCCTGTCACCCCCACAGGCACCAGCGCACACACACACACACACACACACACACACACACACACACACACCCCACAATCAAGAGATGCCTTAAGTTGGTAAACTGCTTGCCTTGCAAGCATGATGACCTTAGATTAATTCTCAGAACCCATGGGGGAAAAAACCCAGCTGGGTGCAGCAGGTGTGCCTGTAACCCAAGCACTGGCAAGGTACTGGCCAAGACAGGAGGATGTGTGGATCTCACTCACTGGCCAGCCAGTATGAAATCAGTCAAGTTTAGGTTCAGTGAGAGACTCTGTCTCAAAAAAATCAGGTGGAGAAAAATAAAGGAAGACACCTGATGTAGACCTCTGGTCTCCACTGGCAAGCACATGCATTGCTGTGCAGAGACTTAGCCCCCACCTTTGTCTGACAGCCATGGCTGCCTCTGCAGGGGTGGTGGTGATGGTCTCCTCCCGACAGCGGGCAGTCAGGGGAATAACCCGACCAAGGGGCAGCAGCTAACTCTGGAGAACAGAGTGGACAAGAGCTCACGGGACCAGCAGGGAAGCCCTTCTGCTATTTGGAGACTGTTAGGAGGGAGGTCTCCCCCCACCCCATCAATGCTGCTCCTAAGACAAGGACAGCAAGGCTAGGGTCTCTTTTCAGGCCCAGTGCTGAGGTCTGAAAAAGGAACTGAGTCTGACAACCCTGAATCACTTCTAGAAGGGCACCGGAGGTGCTCTCCCCAACACCCGTACCCATCGCCGTTGCTCACCTTGTGGCCTGCACACACTGTCTCTGTGCCCTGAAATGAACCAGCGTCATAATCCATAACCCCCACCCCGAGCTTTCTTGGCTTCCAGTGGCAGCTGATATTCAAAGCCTCTGTGTAACTCCAAGTCCCTCGGGATAATTGCACAAACAGTGAGGGGAACTGAGGGTCGGCTTGCCTGGAATGCGGTTTCCCTGGCAACTCAGCTACTGCTGCACCCGCAAGCTCCCAGCAGACCCTAGGACCCACCCCAGTCATTCCCCTGCCTCTACCCAGGCCTCAGCTCCCTGTCACCTGCTAACCTGAGAAAGCACCTCTCCTCTGGCGCCTCTCCTGGGCCTTTGTCGCTGCAGGCACCGCTGTTCATGGTCACACAGGCAAGCGGGCTCCCCGCTGCCTTTTAAGCAAGCCCCATGGGCGGAGCCCTGTGGCTGAATGCCTGCTTGAGAGGCACTGCGTACAGCTATTGGCCAAAGCACAGGATGACTTAACCCTGAGGAGTCCGGGTAGCAGACAGGTGAAGACGCAAGAGTCACATGATGGCATTTACTTGACTATTCTTTATTGTGGGCGTCGGCTCGGACCCTACGTGTACCAGGTGAAGCCGTAGTTGGCGTTGTCCAACTCCTCCTTTGGGCGCAACCCATACAACTCGCTGGGGAGGGGCGGCACCCAGCGCGTGGTGTGGAACATAGACTCACCCACCTGTGGGCAGGGTCAAGGTCAGGATCAGTCCTTATCAGTCCCAGCTGGCCACACCACTCCACTCCACCCCACCCTACCCCAACCCTGAGCGTACCTTCCAGTCAGGCACGTCTTTCATGATGATGGCCTCCTCCTCCAGGTTCTCCCGAAGAAGCTGCAGGGTCCTGTGGCCATAAGGCGGGGCTGAAATCAGACCCACCAAGAGCAACCACTCTGTTCCTTCCTTGACCCAGAGCCCCTCCCAACCTGCCTACCTCCGGTCCATCTCTGCCTGAAAGAGCGGCATGAGAGCAATCCGGGCCTCCAAGTCCTCAATCTGCAGGCGCCTGTAAAACCACCACACCCACTCTGGGTTAAATGGGCTCACTGAGGGAGTGTGGAACACGCAGGAAGCTGGTGGGGATGGGGACCGGGTGGGGGTGGGGCAAGGCTAGCCACCTAAGTTGGGACAGGAAGACAAGGCGGCAGCTGGCAGACGACAGCAGCCACAAAAGTGTTGGCTTCACACTTTCCTTTCAAATAAAATTTATTTTATCCTAAAAATAGCCCCGTCTGATGATCTGGGTGAAGAGGGGGGCACACTCATCACCAGGCTATGGCCTTACAAACCAATTTCCCTTTGTTCTCAAAATAGCAGGATGCTGGGCCTGCAGGTTTCCCCACAACTATTACCCGGCAGAAAGTCAGGAGCCTCTCAGCTTCAGAGGCTGGGGAAGCAGCCCAGTGATGTGGCCCAGGAAGAGGTCTCTGGCGGGGCTCTGCCCAGCAACACCCCTCATCATTCATGATCCTAGTCTCTCTGGCCTCCAGGGGCCCTGCTTCCCATGGCCAGGTTCCTTTCCTGTTGTGCTCTCACTGTGTGGCTCTGGCTGGTCTTTCTCTATGTCCCAAACCCCAGTCATAGCTGGCCTGGTGACCTACTGTTTATGCTAACCTGGTCAGGGAGGGAACAGATGAAGGCTGGTCACCAGCTCTTCACTTTAGGTAAGGCCCTGGACAAGCAGCCAGCCAAGGACACCACCACCACCCTCATGGAAGCCCTTGTGGTGAGCAGGGCCCTACCTGCGCTCCCGGTTCCACCTCATTATTCTCCAGTAGCCGAAGAGCAAGGCCCCGATGCCCACCGCGAACATGCTGTAGCCTGCAAGAGAAGGAGGCTTCCTGCTCAGACCGTCCTTCCAGGACCCCCCCCCCCCAATTCAGCAACACTGGCTCTCTCTGTGAAGTACCTGCTGGTTCTCCCCTCCTCCACAGGTGCCTGTCCTTCCTCAGCCACTTCCCCATGACAGTCTCTAATTCCTGGGCTCTAGGTCAGGGTACTAGGCAGTCCGAGCTGCCACCCTTTCTGGAAGGTACAGGCCACAGGGACACAGGAGAGCCCCAGGGTCTGGAACAGTGTTTCTTAACACATGGGTCATGAGCCCTTCAGAGTTTAAACAACCCTTTCACAGGGGTCGCAGATATCCTGCATATCAGATATTTACATTATGCTTCATAACCATAGCAAAATTAGTTATGAAGTAACAATGAAGATAATTTTATAGGCTGGGGTCATGTGAGGAACTATATTTTTTGTTATTTTTGTTTTTTGAGATAGGGTTTCTCTTTGTAGACCAGGCTGGCCTTGAACTCACAGAGATCTGCCTGTTTCTGCCTCCAAATGCTGGGATTAAAGACGTGTGCCACCACCACCACAGGTGAGGAATTATATTAAAGGGTCATAGCATTAGGAAGGTTGAGAACCACTGATCCAGGTGTAGTGGCGCACACCTTTAATCCCAGCACTCGAGACACAGGCAGACTGATCCCTGTGAGTTTGAGGCCAGCCTGGTCTACAGAGTTCCAAGACAGCCAGGACTGTTACACAGAGAAACCCTGTCTTGGGGAAAAACACAACAAACGATAACAAAAACAACAAAATAGAAGCTGCCTTTAAAGGGCTCTGACACCACCAACATAGGCTGGAAGTGTGGGCACCACCGTTTCAGCAGGATAGGTCACCTGCCCTATTCCCAGGGGAGACAGGTGCCACCATAAATAATTACTGAAGATTAGCAGGGGCAGCTCCAATCCTACTGGCAGGACAAGCTCCAGGGATCATCACCAATGACTACAGAGGGCATGGAGAAGGTTGAGACACAGAGGGGTAGAACAGGTTCTGGGGCTGCAGCCTGAACGGACCCTCAGCTAGGTCAGGAGCTAAATATTTCCCACCCACTCAGTTCAGACTAAGACTCCGAGGCCAGACCCTCCAGCCATGGTCTCTAGGATGGTGGGGTCCCAGGTCCAGAGGTACAAGCTCTCTGTGGAAGCCCTAGGTGTTCAGGACCATCTCTGGCTAGCTGATTGCAGGCATCGTCAGCCCTCACCAAACTGGGGAGGTGTCTACACCAGAGCTGTACCCTCATTTGCAACAGCTAAGAGAACCTCAGGGGCCCCCAAATCTGACCACAGCTTCTCCCTGCAATTTTTCAGAAGAACAAACAGGTCTTTGTGGGGAGCTCTGGGCCTCAAGTGCGGACACCCAAGTGTGGCCCCACTGTGTCTAGAGTGAGAGACCAGGGAGGAGGGGCCGCAAGCTGACCCCCAGCCTTCAGCTGCACCTGGCTGGCTACAGTAATCACTGGGATGGCTACATTTCAGGAGGTGCCATGGGGAGAGGGGAGTAGCTGCAGTTGTAGGAGGTGCTGCCACCTTGTGTCATTCATCCTGAATCAGTGAACTTGAGGGCGGTGGCAGTGCTCCCCCAAACAGTGCAGATCCAACACAATGGCTATCAGAACCTCAACCCTTCCCCCTTTGCAGAAACCCACAGTCAGGTCATGAAGTTTATGCAGAAGTGCCCAGGGCATTAATGGCCTGGATTCAAAAGTGACAGCTCCCAACTCAGCAGGCAGCTGTGTGCACACAGACAGGCTGCACAAGGACAGTCACGTTTGCAGCAGGACAGAACCAGACGCCCTGTTCCACAAATAAACCCCCACATTGTATGGCTTTGGATAAACATGCCCCAGCAGTTTAACAGGGGAGAGGAGTCTGCTCAGCTGCACACGGGTGCACAGTGGCCCTGCTCACCTGGGGAGGGAGGCCTGAAGGCAAGAGCTGAAGATGTCCCAGGCTGAACTTCTGGATTCCACCCCTAACAGTATAAATCAGGAATGGTGACACACGCCTGTGACCTCACCACTTAGAAAGTGGAGATAGGGACTGGAGAGATGGCTCGGAGGTTAAGAGCATAGCCTGCTCTTCCAATGGTCCTGAGTTCAATTCCCAGCAACCACATGGTGGCTCACAACCATCTGTAATGGGGTCTGGTGCCCTCTTACATATGTGTGGTGCAGGCATACACACAGAATATTGTATACATAATAAGTATTAAAAAAAAAAAAGAAAGTGGAGATAGGAAATCAAGAGTTCAAAGTCATCCTTAGCTACGTAGGGAGTTTGGGGCCAGCTGAAGCTACATGAGAACCCATCTCAAAAAAAAAAAAAAAGAAACATAAAAAGAAAAAAGGTTATAAGTGGTGTCAAAAGCCTTGAGGCAGGCAGATCTTGATACCTCAACCTTGTTTACATAGAGTTCTAGGCTAGCCAGGCTAACATTATCAGATCCTGAAAAAAAAAAAAAAGACAAAAAAAGAAAAGAGCTGGGCAATGGCGCACACCTTTAACCTAAACTTGGGAGGCAGAGGAAGGTGGATCTCTGAGGTCGAGGCCAGCCTGGTCTACGGAGTGAGTTCTGGGACAGCCAGGGCTACGCAGAGAAAGAAGAGCTCAAGTGCCTGGTGCTTTCCTACACCGCCACACTTGGGAGGAGGGTGAAAGGACCACTGTTTGCGGCTTCCCTCACTACAGCATGGTGCCCCACAGAAACAGTGACTATAGAAATAGCCTCCAGTAGAACACAGCAGGGCTCCTTAAGAGAAACTGTTCTAAATGACACTGTTAGCTCAACAGGCCTCAGGGAAGAAAAATATCTGCAGAGTTGAATATCTGATAATGACACAGCACAAAAAATAGAGTCAAGTCACCAAGTCACCAATAATAAAAATCACATAAGCTGCCTGGTGCCACGCCTGGTGCCCAGCATTCAGGTAGCAGAAGCAGGGGAATCTCTGAGCTCAGGGTCAGCCTGGACTACACCCCGAAGCTGTTTCAAAACCCAAAAATAACAGCAACAATAATTCCAGGGCTGAGCATGGTGTAAGGTGTGCTGGCGATGCCAGGTCCAGCTGAAGAAACCAGCCTGGAAGATGCCAGCTTGAGGTCTGCATACAGAGAGCAGGGGACCGGAAGCAATCTGACATGCGTGTCCCACCAGCTAGTTTAGGACACTGGACGTGCAGATATGAACAAAGACTGGACTGTCACTGCACTGTCCTCGCCCGTCTGCAGCCAGTCGGGGAGCGGGTCTACACAGAGCAGGGGCAGGGCTTCAGTGTGCCATCCCAGCACTCGGAAGGATGAGTCTGAAGTAGGAAAACCAGCCTGGGCTACAAAACAAAAAAAAAAAACAAAAACTTGTCATGGCTGGACCCATGACTGGGGCTAACAGTGTTTGTTGCTCTCCAGAGAACCAGAGGTCTGTTTGCAAACCCCACGCTGGGTGCCTAGAACTCCAGCCCCAGGAGATCTGACGCCACCTTCTGGCCTCCACGAGCACCTGCATGCGCGCGCACACACAGCTATGATCTTAGTCAGGCATGGTGGCGCACTCCTTCAGTCCCAGCACTTGGGAGACAGAGTCTGGCGGATTCAGTTTGAAGCCATCCTGATCTACATAGCTTCAGGCCAACCAGGTCCTGTCTCTAAATAAATAAGTCTTAGAAACAAACAAACAAACAAATAAATGAGTGTTTCAGAACAACAACCACAGAACAAGAAAGGTACAGGGCAATAAGGCCCAGCACAGCTGTCTCAGGATCTGAAGACGAGGGGAAAGCACATGGTGACTTTAAAGCAAAAGGAAGGGCTGGCAGATGGCGCAGCGGCAGAGTGCCTTGCCTCACAGGCACAAACTCTGGGTTCCACAGCCAGCACCACAGAAGCCAGGCTCAGTGACACACACCTGCCACCCCAGCATTCAGGAGGTGGGAACAGGCCCAGGCCAGTCATCCTAAGCTACAGAGAATTTCAAGGGCTACAATTGCTTTGTCTCTAAACAAATGCAGGAATACATAAAAACTAAAAATAAATAAACGATGTTGACTTGAGGAGTCCAGCAGCTTAGTCTCAGGTGTCCTGTGGGCACATGCTATGTAGGAATATGGTGCAGGTCTGAGAGGGTCATGGGCTTGGGTGAGTTCTAACTTAGAAAGAGATGAAAAAGAGGAGCTGCCAAATGGCTCAGCTGGTAAACATGCCTGCTACAGAAACCTGGTGATCTGAGTTTAATTCCTAGAACCCACATAGAGATAGAAGAAAACTGACTTAACAAAGTCATCCCCAGACCTCCACACTCCCAAATTCCCAATAATAAACACTAGAAAACAGAGCTGAGTGCACACCTTTAATCCCAGCACTCTGGGGAGACAGGGGCAGGCGGATCTGTGAGTTCCAGAGAGCCAAGGCCCACACAGAGAAACCCTCTGGAAAAACAACCACAGAGCACTTGCTGCTCTTCAGTCTGCAGCACTTACCCGGCAGCTCACAACCGTCTGTGACTTCAGTTCTAGGGCATCTGATGCCCTTCTCTGGCTTGTACGGGCACCAGATGTGTATGCTGTCCTGGAACTCACTTTGTAGCCCAGACTGGTGCTGAATTCAGAGACCTGCCTGCCTCTGCCTCCCAAGTGATAGAATTAAGGATGTGTATCACCACATCCCAGCTTGTTTTGGGATTTTTTTTTAAATATAGTCCTGACTGGCCTAACTCTCCACATAGCCTAGGCTAGCCTTGAACTTGTCATGATCCCATCTTTGCTTCTCAGTGCTGGGATCACAGGTGAACCAACACATAAGGCCTGAAGGTTTTGCTTTTTAGTTGAGGCATAGTTTGCATAATATGCACAGTAAAAGTCTGCTGAATTAAAATCTAAATCTGTAGAGGGAGGGAGTTACCAAACTCAGTCCTCTGGAAGAGCAGCAAGTGCTCCTAACCACTGAGCCATCTCTCCAGTCCCTAAGTTCATTATTTTCTTTCTTTTAGAGGGAGACGACATCATGTAGCCCAGGTTGGTCTATGTAGCCCAGGATGACCCTAAACTCCCAATCCTTGTGCCTCAGCCTCCTAAGTGCTGGGATGATGGATGTCTACCACTCAGTACTGTTTATGCAGTGCTAGGGGTGGGACCCGGGACTTTGAAACCTAGGCAGGCACTATACCAACTGGACCCCTAACTATTCTATTCTTGTAACTCTGAGCACTGAGGGTGGGGACCTTAATGTTCTCCAGATTCTTTCCCTTTTGAAATCAATAAAAAAATTCTAAATGTTACTTTACACACTTCAAAGTGTTAGGATGCAGCTCAATATGGTGGGCACATGCCTGTCATCCTGGGACTACGGAGCAGAGGTAGACAGACGGGAGTTCCAGACTGGCCTGGTTCTGCGCTAGGGTATAATCAACACACTTAGAAACTCTTGCACTGGGTGGACCTGCCTGTCATCCCAGAATTCGATTTTGAGGCCAGCTTGGGCTATATAGTAAATCTCTAACTGCAAAAAAGAAAGAAAAAGGAAAAAAAAGAAGGAAGGAAAGAAGGAAGGAAGCAAAGAGGTAAAAGAAGACTGCGCATAATGGTGCGCACCTATCAGGCACCCTCGGGAAGTGACGGCAAAGACATCAGAAGTTATAGGCCAACCTAAAACGAAACAAAGTCTCCAAATTTCGAGTTTGAGTTTCTCGGAGGTTTAAAATACTAAACTGTGGAAGCCGACTGGAAAATTGGGCAAATGAACAGTCTCGTCCCACGGGATGCTGCGATAGAGAACCCAGACCCCAACCGCGCCTCCCTCACTGCGTAAACGGAGGTCTGCGGGCTGCCAGCTCCCGCCCAGCCGCGTGACCGAGGCCCGGCCTCCGACCTCGAACCGGAACGACACTGACCCGACAGTCCCCGGCGAGGGAGGTTCCGCTTGTAGTCGACCGGACCGTAGCCCCCTGGTGGGGGCATGTCCTGCTTCACCTTCGACGCCGCCATACTTGCAAGACCTCCAACTTCCGGTTACCAGCGGAAGTGAGGTGACGTGTGGTTGCCATTTTGAGTGTGGCGGAAGTCTGTTCGCCTGGGTGGTTCCCCACCCGTCAGCTAACCCTGCTTCGGTCATTAAGTCCTTCCTTGCTCTGACCCCAGGACGGGACCTGATTCAGTGGTTGGCACTGGAGTTCTGCTAGGCATCCCGTACCTTGTAATAAAAGCCTTGGTGTTCACCTGCTTTCCTTCCTGAGCGATGGTGGTCAGCCTCGAGCTTTGCACAGGTCGCCCCTTTCTACCCCCCACCTCCAGGGGCCAAGGCAAGGGACTGGGTACCACCATCCACGCTAGGTCCACAGTAGTGATCTGCCCCTAGCCAGGGCCCTCTCATGAGGAACAGGTCATTCAGAGCGATTGAGTCACAAAGCCTGAGAGGGTTTAGGGAGCGCGGGGCGGGGACCTCCCCACCCCAAGGCTGAGTGACGCCCGCAGTCACTTCACAAGGCAGAAATTGTTACCCGGGCAATAAAAGTCATCGCGGCTCTAGGACCTTGGGAGTGGGCACATGGGGGCACGGGGGTGCAGGTGCCAAGCACCATGGGTTAGGCCCGAGATCGGAGTCCGGCCGCCCCCCGACAGCAGCCGCCTCCTGCTCCCCGCGCGCCCCGGGCGCCACCATGTCGGGCGACAAGCTCCTGAGCGAACTTGGCTATAAGCTGGGCCGCACGATAGGTGAGGGCAGCTACTCCAAGGTGAAGGTAGCCACCTCCAAGAAATATAAAGGGACGGTGGCCATCAAGGTGGTGGACCGTCGGCGAGCGCCTCCGGACTTCGTCAACAAGTTCCTGCCTCGAGAGCTGTCCATCTTGCGGGGAGTACGGCACCCGCACATCGTGCACGTCTTCGAGTTCATCGAGGTGTGCAACGGGAAGCTGTACATCGTGATGGAAGCAGCAGCCACCGACTTGCTGCAGGCAGTGCAGCGAAACGGGCGCATCCCGGGGTCACAGGCGCGCGAACTCTTCTCTCAGATCGCGGGTGCCGTGCGCTACCTGCACGACCACCATCTGGTGCACCGCGACCTCAAGTGCGAAAACGTGCTACTGAGCCCTGACGAGCGCCGCGTCAAGCTCACAGATTTCGGTTTCGGCCGCCAGGCGCACGGCTATCCAGACCTGAGCACCACCTACTGCGGCTCGGCCGCCTATGCGTCACCTGAGGTGCTCCTGGGCATCCCCTACGACCCCAAGAAATACGACGTATGGAGCCTGGGCGTTGTGCTCTACGTCATGGTCACCGGGTGCATGCCCTTCGATGACTCGGACATTGCTGGCCTGCCCCGGCGCCAGAAGCGCGGCGTGCTCTACCCCGACGGCCTCGAACTGTCGGAACGATGCAAATCCTTGATCGCCGAGCTGCTACAGTTCAGCCCATCCGCCCGGCCCTCGGCGGGTCAGGTGGCGCGCAATGGCTGGCTGCGGGCCGGGGACTCCGGCTAGGAGCCGGGGTTCTCGCTGTTCCCGCCGCACCAGGCCCTGAGCCAGGGCGGCGCACGCGCGACCGGCGAGCTTCGGGAAACCCGCGAAGTCGCCGCGCGCCACTGCGCGCGCGCCCTGTCCCTTCCCCTCCCACCACGGCGGCGGCCCACAGAGGCCCGCTGTTGGATTCCGGTTCCTCCTGCACAACCCGATTGCTGGAGGGCTCATGCGCACCCTCGATTTCTGGCGAGGAGGCCCCGAGAGGGGCGCGAAGAGAAGAGAGAGAAGCATTGCGCCTGCGCGGAATGAGCTCCTGCTGCGCGGTGGGTGGCAGTGGAGCGGAGAAGCTGCGGGCCGACGGTGCACTCCAAGTGCCAGGTTGGAACCTGCAATAAATTCGCTTTTCCTCGCAAGTGGCTTTAGCGGTGGACCCTTGTTACGGAGCAGACGGGAGGGGAGATCTCAGCTCTTTAGAGAAAGCCATGTATGTGGCGACTCCAGCGCCAAACCTCAAAAGGGAGTTGTGGGATTCGAATCTGTTCTCCAAACTGGAAAAACTTCTAGAGGTTCTGTAGTCGTTCCCTGGGATGTGATGATGCTTGAATTGGGATTGGCATGGGGGAAGGAGGGGACTACCTGTCAGCAGAAAATGAGCATTTACAGATGTGGAAACTGAGGCCCACACAGGTGTCAACTGTGCAGACACAGCTATTATTTGCAGTCAGGTCTCTTGAAGCCTAGGGTGATGGAAGAGTTTGCAGGCAGAGAACAGACCCAGCTACTGGTGCTGTTTACTTTGCTATTGGTGGTGATGGTGGTTTGTGTGCGTGTCACGCTAGACCACGGCTTGCTTACTCCAGACATCTCACTATGCAGCCAGGCTGGCATGGATCTTGGACTCTCCTGCCTACACTTCTCAAGTGCGGGATGACAGGTGTGGAGCCAAGTTCTGCATGTCTTGAACCTTACCTGGGACTCCAAGAGGCTTGAACCATCTTTGCCTTCAACAAGGATTCAAGTACAATGCCAAGTAAAATAAGACAAGATGTGGAAATAATTATAAGTTGTGAGGAATGCCAGGTGGGGCGGGGTATTCAGGGAGAGACTGTGAAGCTGTTTTGAGGCTGTTGCCCAAACCACTAAAAATGGCACAGGATGATGGGAGTGTGGTACACGCCTTTTAATCCCATCACTGGGGACGCAGAGGCAGGTGGATCTCTGTGAGTTTGAGGCTCACCTAGTTTACAAAGTGAGTTTTAGGACAGCCAGGGCTACACAGAGAAACCCTATTTCAAACACACACACACACACACACACACACACACACACACACACACACACACACACACACAAAACCAACCCACAAAGGACAAAGTGATACCGCAGGAGTTCCTGGGGCTGGAATAGGAAGGGAATGAGAAAATGGAGGGGAGCTTACAGTACTTCAAAGGAGACCCTGAAGGGTGAGGAGGCAGCTGGGAGCCTTGCCTGTGATTTTACAGGGGTTTGGTGACAATGGAAAACATTTTCAATCCTCTCCTGCTCCTGTAGTAGGCCCAGGCAGTCTGAAGGGCTGTCTGTTGTAGGCCTTGCTGTGCCGAGCTCCTGCTCCCCTCTCCACAGGTTTCTGGTGCCCTGAAGGTCAAGTGTGAGCTCACTTCTCATGCTGGGCACAGATGGGGCAACTGAGGCTACAAGAGGGGAGGGGCCTAACTCCAGTTCTGTCTGGAATATGCCAGAGCGTAGGCAGAAACAACCCACACCCTCTGGTGAAAAGGGAGGTTCTGTGGTTACATTTGTCCTCAGCACCTGAAACATTGGGCAGCAAACCATCCCAGGGCTTGGGGAAGGGTGTGGTTCAGATTTCTTAGATGGAGTCCATAGCACTTCCAGATTCCAGCACATTCAGAATGGATTCTTAAGCCGGGCGGTGGTGGCGCACGCCTTTAATCCCAGCACTCGGGAGGCAGAGGCAGGCGGATCTCTGTGAGTTCGAGACCAGCCTGGTCTACAAGAGCTAGATCCAGGACAGGCTCCAAAGCCACAGAGAAACCCTGTCTCGAAAAAACACACACACACACACAAAAAAAAAAAGAATGGATTCTTATCTTCACACAAGTGAAGCCCCTCTTTTGCTGGGGATGGAACTCAGAACCTACTGAGACTAGGCAAGAGATCACTCTCAGAGCAAGCCCCCAGCCCCACTAAGGGATTCTATGCATGGGTTGTACCACTAAGCCACACCCTCAGATTTGTTTTGTTTTTCGAGACAGGGTTTCTCCCATAGCTTTGGTGCCTGTCATGGAACTAGCTCTTGTAGACCAGGCTGGCACTGAACTCACAGAGATCCATCTGCCTCTGCTTCCCGAGTGCTGGGATTAAAGGTGTGCGCCACCACCGCCAGGCTTGTTTTTTGAGACACGGTTTAGCCACATGGGCATGGCCTACCTGGGCCACTCATTATGTAACCCAAATAGAACTTGGAGCAATGCTCCTGCCTCTGTCTCTTGGGCAGTGGGATTACAGGTATGCACCCAAAAGCCCAGGTTCCCTTTTTTCTTTTCCCTCTCCAAGATGGTCTCATTATGTAGATCAGGCTTACCTCAGAGATCTGTCTGCCTCTGCCTACCAAGTACTGAGATTAAAGGTGAGCACCACCAAGCCTGTTTTTTTCTTTCATTTTAGCGTATATGAGTATTTTGTTGGCATGCATGTCTGTGCACTATGTGTGTACAGAGGCTGTGGAGGCCAGAAGGCATCAGATCCTTGAGACTAGAGTTACAGATGGTTGTGAGCTCCTATGTGGGCACTAGGAACTAAACTGGGATTGTCTACAAGAGCAGCCAGTGCTCTTAACCACTGAGCCATCTCTCCAGCCCAACTTTTTTAAAATATTTCCAATGGTGTTGGATGCCAATCATCCCTGCATGAGAGGTGGAAGCAGGAGAATCAGCTCACCGGCAGCCTGGGCTTACAGCAGATTCTGCCTCAAAACAAAGTCAAAATGTGAAATTGGGCATCTCAAGCTGACGTGGAGACTGGCAGTGGGACAAGCTCACAGCTCTATCCATGCTGGGAACAGCAAAACCCCACAAAGCTCTTCGGGGAAAAAATTAGACCTGTGGCCTCAGGTGGGAAGAGCTTAATTGGGATTCTCATCGAATCCCCTGCCTGCTGAGGTCAAACAGGATGACAGAGAGCTCTTCAGGGTAGAGGAATGCCATGTTCAAATGGCATGTGTACCCTCTCATTCCCCCCTTTAAGAAAGGCCACCAGAAGCTGGGACAAAACACTAGGGCCCCAGGAAATAAAGGAACAATACAATGACATTCGGTCCATTTCTTCATTGTTCTTCAGGGTCTCAGAACTCCCCAACACAAGGAGGCTACCAATTCCAGGTCATTTATTGGAACATCTATTCGTTTGGTGGCAAACTTTAAAAACATGTATTACCAAAGATTTAGTCACAATAAATACAAGCGTCAGCTGTCCCAGCCCCCAGACTCTGCACTAGTGTAACCGTTACACACTGAATATTAGGAACCACTTTTGGCAACAGCTCAAAGTCTTCAGGCTGTCACCGTTTGAAAAGGTGAGGAACAACCTTCCCCAAACACCATTCAGGCTGATACTTACTCTGATTCTCTGCTTCCAGTTAAATGTGGCACATTACAGCCAGCACTGTCCCCTTCCTCCCTCTCACAGGGGCAAGCTTTGGCTGTGTGTGTGTGTGGGGGGGAGGTGGAAGTTCAGGTTAACCACTCCATCCAGGTGACAATTGGCTTGGCATGTCACAGCTAGTACCTGCCCCCTTCCTCCCTCTGCCTGGGACAAGCTTTGTTTTGGCCTCCCTAATGTGTGTGTGGGGTTTCAGGTCCCGAGGATGCTCATAGGAACTCCTTCAGCCAGTAGCCTTAAGTTACCTGCCCACTTGCGCATGGCCTCTTATACCATAAATGACCACTGTACTCCCAACCCAGGTGACACTTGGTTCCTGATGTTTTCACAAGCTAGACAAGAGCCTGAGGGTGGTTCAATGGACACAGGTGTCTTGTACTTGGCCCCTTCAAACCTGTCCCAGACAACAAGTGGAAGAAACTGAGGTACATTGCCCAACTGACCAGAGCCATCGATAAGTTTGTGATTGTCTCTGGGCAATCAATGGAGTAAGTAGGGATCATCACCTCCATCTTCTACTCCCAAGCATAGGCATCAAAGTGCCATGAAAAATACATTTTACTTTTTTTCTTAAGTTTTTAAACTCAGGAATGAGGTGTAAGCTATTAATCCCACCTCAGGAGGCAGAGGATGGCAGATCTGCAAGGAGCCCAGGACCCAGCTCATTAGGATAGGGGTGGAACCAGCTTTGGGAGGGGAGGAGCTTCATAGCTGGCACAGCACCCTACTAAATACCTGGTGCCCCCCCCCGTCCCAGTCCTTAGCTGTAATGTCACTATGAGGCCAGTGCAGTAGAAAGGGAATGGGAAACATTTTCCAATAAATTAAGGCACCTCAACACTTGGCCCTTCCACAGAGTGTCACCAGTGTCACCCTGGGAAAATGATGCACCAGCAACCCTTTGGCCTCTGCTGTAGCAAGGGAGGTGCCAACAGAGCCCCGTGGTCAGACCCCATCAGTTCAAGTGGAAGTCTGTCTGGTGCCAGGTATCTGATCAATGACTACATGGAACTGAAGACTAATGGCTGGGAGGCCACCTAGTGTGGCTGTTCTAAGGAGCCAGACCTTGGCCCATGTCACTGAGCTAAGGCCAGTCACTCAGTAAGAAGAGGTAACAGGAACTGACTTGCCAGGCACATAAATACCCAAGTAAGAAATGCTTGCATATATATGTGTGTGTGTGTGTATAGTGTGTATATATAGTGTATATATATATGTATATATAGTGTATATATATAGTGTGTGTATATATATATATATATATACACCTGCCCTGCCACAAAGGGTCAATGTCTGTTCACTCTCCCAAATCCACCCTGGGAAGTGACACACTCAAATCTAAAAGTACTTGAGTAACTTGGGTTTCACACAACAAAAAGATTTCCACAAACCTGGAACTCCCTTATATCCAAATAATTCTTAAAGACGGAGGATTTGTACACGAGTGAGCATGGGGTTAAATGAGCCTTTATTAGGAGGAGGCGGGGTGTGTCTGCAGAGGGTGGTGGTCTGCAGAACAAGGGTTTAAATTAAAGTCCCTAACTATTGTGTTGAAGGAAGCCAGGGCTGCTTGGGACCCCTGCAGACTGCTGCAGGCCGCCCTGTTGTGAGCTGCTTCTGCCCTTTCACCGTGGAACCAATTTTTAAAGAGTGGGGGGCAGGAGAGGAAAGAAAATAAAACTAAAGTAGACCTGGCCTTTCGAAGACATCCCTGTGGACTGAGGAGCCAGAGGTGAACCCACCCGGCTGACCCCAGGGTAGACGGGTCTGTCTGCGCCTACCTGGGTGCCTCTTGGGCACCTTGAGATTGTGCCCATCAAAACGAAGAGAGAAAGGAAAGAAATTTTAATAAAATAAAGCACAAAAATAACCCAGAAGCCAGCTCTGGTTCCAGCGGTGGGCCCAGCATCCCTCTGGAATCTTAGAGTCTCTGGCAAAGTCTGGGCTGCAATTTGTTCTAAGTGTGGAAGCCAGGGGCTGTAGCAAACAGCAACAGACACAACTGGAGCCACAGTGGCACCCGCCATCCCTGCATGCTGCCACTCAGAGCACCCTCTGGGGCTAGGGACTACACTGTGCACAACAGGGACCCTGGGTCTACACAGTTTACTTTTCATTCCATCATCATGAAGTGATTAAAAAAGAAAACACAAAAACCCAAACTTCAACCTATAGATGGCCATGAGGAGGCAGAGACTGGGGAATGAAGATGGGAAAAGCTGAAAGAAAACAAACCCCAGTTCAACTTTGGGAGCCCCTGGTGCCAGCCTGGCCTGGGCGTGTCACAGTGTCCAGGGTGAGTTCCCACCCATGCTGGCCAGGCAGAACTGGCCCCAAGGTCCGAGTTTCTGCTGGTGTCGGGCAAACTAAAGGCAAAAAGGAAGGGAAGGCCCACAGGGAAAGTCCTTGGTTCTGATCCTGGGCACCATGGTGGCACACTCTTCTGGCCACCACAAGGCTAAATAGCCAAGGCCTGAGCTGTCTCAGGCAACTTCTTAGGAGGGCGGTCTGTGTGTCCTAGACCAGGAGCCGTGGAGAGCAAAGGGCCTGTCCTCAGCTGGGCCGGCTCCCATTATTTCCATGTGGCTGACTGGGGAATGGAGCGTGGAGGGATCATGTCCAGGAGGTATTCTCGCTGACGGTCTACAGCCGAAGAGGTCTTGTGCATTGCCAAGCTCGGGCTGACAAAGGCAAGGGTCCCACCTGTAAAAGAGCACAGCGCCAGGCAGCAGTGACCAGCCAGGTAAGGCTGACCAGGCCCTGGATGCAACCTCGACTCCTACCTCAGAACATACCCAAAGGATCCCTGAGCAGGGTCATGACGCACACAACTTACATCCTGTCACCAATCATCTCAATCCAGACATCACTAAGGTGACCAAAGCCAGAACAGTGGTCAGAGCTCGGTGCAGAGATGAGTAAGCCTCAAACAAGGGATTTGAGTCAATGCAATGGAATGGAGCTTCATGGACCGTGTGACTGGAGAGCATCCTCCCCTATCAGGACAGTCTGCATAAGTGAGGTGAAGGCTCTCTGTGCTGGCTAGGCTGGCTCAAACTATAAGCGTTAAGTGATCCTCCTGCCTCACTCTTCCTAGTCCTTGGTACCATGAGATGCCAACTTGCTGTTCAGATTTGTTGTTGTTGTTGTTGTTTTTAATGACTTATTTTTAGGCTGGGTGGTGGTGGTGGTGCACAACTTTAATCCCAGCACTTGGGAGGCAGAGGCAGGCAGATCTTGAGTTCCAGGCTACACAGAGAAACCCTAGATTGAAAAACAAACAAAAAGACTTTCTTTTAATCATGTGTATGTGCACACAGATGTGTATGTGTGTGCGCGCACACGCCATAAAAGCCAGAAATGGAGGTCTGATCCCTGAAACTGTAGTCACGGGCAGTTGTGAGCTGCCCAATGAAATTAAATACGAGTCTTCTAGAAGAATATCCCATGCTCTGAACTGCTAAGCCTTCTTCTCCAGCCCACTGCTTGGATTTTGAGACCCACTACATAGGCCAGGCTGGTTTTCTATTAGAGTCACCTGACTCTTCTTCCTTCCAGTGCTGATATTACAGGCATGTGCCCCCAGGGATGGAATTCAGGGCTTCACATCCCTCAAACAAATGCTTGATCTCTTAGCTCTATCCCCAACTCTCCTTTTAAGTTAGCAGCAATTCCTAAACTTCCTAGGCTTGTCTCAAACTCTTGGGCTAAAGTCATCCCTCTTGCCTCAGTTTCCCAAGTAGCAGGGACAGCAGGTGAATGTCACTGTGTCTACTTTCTTGTTTACAGACTACAGATGTATGCTATCATGTCCAGGTCACAAGAGGTAATTTCAGACAAGCCTACAAGTTGACTCTGTGTCTTAAATATGCCAGGTGTTCCCAGACCCCTTCTATACGGTCTTGTGGAATATTTTGTTTAACTATGTAAAGATGTGTTGCTGTTTTACCTTGTCTGCCTAAGGCACCTGACTGGTCTAATAAAAAGCTGAATGGCCAATAGCAAGGGAGGAAATACAGGCAGGACTTCCAGGCAGGGAGAGTAAGTAGGAGGAGGAATTAGGCTTAAAGGAGAAAGAAGACAACAGGGAGAAGCCAATGGTCAGCCAGGCAGACACAGAGGAAGCACGAAAGTAGGACACACAGAGTGAAAGGAAGGTAAAAAGTCTCACGGCAAATTGTGGATGAATACAAATAGGTTACCTAAGTTATAAGAGCTAGGGGGAAAAGCATAAGCTAAGGCCAAGCATCAACAAACAACAACAACAACAAAATAACTTCCTGTCATGATTTGGGAGCCGGTTGGTAGCCCAAAAGAAAGTCTGCTGCATGTGCTCTCAGAAGGGTGTGGGATGCAGGCCCTCTGTACTATTTCTCATAATGCTGTTGGGAAACTAGGTGAGTTTGAATGTTCCAGATTACACCCAACAAAGAAGGAAAGACAGCTTAGGGACAGAAGGTCTCCAGAGGCAGAGGCATACCTGTGCTCAGGGGTGTCTTTTTCCAGTTGGAGGTGGTGCCCTTGCTGGTGCCCACAGCTCTCTCGGAATGTCTGCCAGTCCTGCTTACCAGGGCCGTAGCTGAGGCTGTATTTTGCAGTTTGGGTGACTGGCTGAATGTGTGCAGAACGCCACGAGGTGTTGTGGCTGAGCCCCGGGACAGCTGGCTGGAAGCCTACAGACACAAAGGGAGCCAGGCTTACCATGGGCAGCGGTGGCAAGGCTGCTTGGAGTGGCCTCTCCTTGTCTGGTTGACCTCTTCCCACCCACTTGGGTCCCTAGAGTCCAAAGTCAAACGGCCATGAGAGTTACACTAGGGGATGGAGAAGAGACAGAAGAGACAGTGGGGTTGGGAGGGGCTGAGAGGAGGGCACACACGAGAGCGCGGGAGAGCACGAGCACAGCAGAGCTGGTGACTGCGGCCGCGTCTGCGGTGGGCGAGGCCCTGGCCGGGTTCTGACCTGTAGCACAGCCCCGTTACTCCAGTCACGGGCCTCTCCTGAGCGGAACGCCAATTTACGTCGGGGCTTTATGACCTACACAAATGGGATTGAAAGGTATGTCAGCAGGGTCTGTGACACTAACCCAAACTGGACAAGGGTGCCCTACCGGATAGGCCCGGTCATTAATGGCAGTGCCAACACCTGCCGGCTCCCGATACTGCAGGAGATGGTGAAAAAACTGTTTCTGGTGAGGTACAATGTGTGATCAGACAGAAACCGCAAAAAGGAGCAGCACATGAGGGTGGTGGCGCACACCTTAATCCCACCACTTAAAGGCAGGAAGGTCTCTTCTGAGTTCAAGGCCAGCCTGGTCTACGTAGTGAGTTCCGGGACAGCTGGAGCTACTTAGAGAGACCCTGTCTCAAAAAAAGAAAGGAAAAAAAAAAAAAAAAGAAAGAAAGAAAAGAAAAAAAGGGCGGATGGTGCCGGGCGGTGGTGGCGCAGGCCTTTAATCCCAGCACTCGGGAGGCAGAGGCAGGCGGATCTCTGTGAGTTCGAGACCAGCCTGGTCTACAAGAGCTAATTCCAGGACAGGCTCGCTCCAAAACCACAGTGAAACCCTGTCTCGAAAAAACAAAAACAAAAACAAAACAAAAAAAAAGGGTGCAGGTCCAGGTCCACACCCCACTCTTCTCTTTCAGCTAGCCAGGGTGCTCTTGCTAACGGCCAGCAAGGTTCTCAGTAGTCATTTTAGACAGAAGTACTTGCCAGTGCACTGGGAGTGAAAGCGACAAAATTGAAAGAAACTGCAAATTAGTGTTTTCACTGCCAAATGCCACCATTAAGTGCAATTTAGCCTGCAGTTAAGCACCAAGCGGGTAGGTGGAAGGGGATGCCTCTGGAACATCCTGCAGTCTCAGGACGATAAAGGCTTCAGTTCTCACCTGCTTCAGCGTGGGATGTGGGGCTGCAGCCTCAGCCTTGGTGCTGGCGGTACCCACACCCTGCTGCAGCAGCCGCTGCTCCATCTCCTGCTCTTGCTGCAGTGCTTTCACGAAGGCAGCCTTCAGCCGACTGGTGTGCTCCACCTTGAGTGCCTTCTTTTGGTTGGACGTCATGCAGGTCTCACACATAACAGCTCCACCCTTCTCCCGCCAGCGGCATGTGAAGTCCGTCTTGCACTGAACACACATGTAGGGCTCCCGGGATAACATAGCAGAAGCTGTGCTGGCAGAGATCCTTCCTGCTGTAATAGATGGGGTGATTTTGTCAAAGTAATCTCAATGACTGTGGGCAGTGGCCAGGGTGGACATCTCTCATAGGTACATAGAGGCCACAGTGATGAACTTCAAACAGGCTACGGCTGAGCATCCCTGGTAACGACTCTCCAAAGGCCCTGTGATACAGGCCTGGCATGGCTTTGCCATAGCAGGCACTCTAAGAGATGTGTCAAAAGTTACCCTGCCTTGGTTACTTGCCTTGTAAGCAATTGGATACTCACTCCCTCTTCTTGGGGACAAGCTACCCAAACACTGACGACGGCTGAGGCCAGGACACAAGCCAACTTCCTCTTCTTGTTGCTGACAGTAGAACCAGGCCTCAGCCCCAGGAGAAGCCTGGCTGCACTGTGGATCAGGGGAACAAATGCACACTGACGAAATTTCCAGACAAGATTCTGGAGGCAGAGCTAAGAAGATGGCACCTGTACACTGAATGAGGATGGGCAGTGCTCTGGTTCTGAGCACTCCACAGGCAGACTTCTGCCAGCCCTGCCTGCTAGAGATAGAACCCGGCACTCGCCTTACTGCCCTGCATGAATGGGTATCTATCTCTCCCTAGCAATTCTTCATCAATGTCACCTCAGTACAGAGTGCCAGCACCCAGGCTTCCCAGCAATGCATACTTGGTCTCTCATGGAAGCCCAAGAGGTATATGTTACTAACACTATGCCACAGAGGGTATTGTTCACCCACAGGGGCCTGGTGGCTACTTCAGTGCAAATCTGTGCTCAAGGCATGCTACAAAAGTTACTAAGGAGTATGCACTGAGCAAACCTCTGAGCCTATTTCCCACCAGTGCTCTGGGTTGGTGGTAGGTGGGGCCCAACTCAAGGGTGTGGAGCTGGGGGTCCCAGGAGACTGGCGCACACACTCAACAACCCAGCTCCAGGGAAGCAATGAGCACAATCCTGCATGTTCCCACCACCTTCCTCCTTGCACAGTGAAGCAGACAATGGAAGCCCTTCTCTGTGTACACAGTCCCTTACACCTGTGTCAGAAGAGCTAGCACTAATGACCACAGTCAAGGGGCCGATCTGCTGGGTCCAGTCACATTCACCTTTTTTTCTCCTGACATCTGACAAAGCCACTTGGGGGTGGGAAGAGAGGGGGACCACCATTAACCTGTTCACCAGCTCAACGTCAAGATGCGCATCCTCGGCCTGTGTCTGGGAGCCAGCTGGGCCATCCACCCATTCCTTCCCTGTCTAATGCTGTTTCTATGGGGTCCTGCAGATATCCTATCCACACTGCCCCCAAATATGGTAAAGAACCTGGCCCAGGCAAAGGTGTCTCTATCTGTCCTTCAGGCCAAGAAGACAAGAAGCTTTGAAAAATTCTGCCTCACCCAAGGGTCAGCCTCCTGCAGATGCTCAACCTCACCCCTAACTACAACAGAGATTGATTTCACAGTAAAACAGGTGCAGCATGGCTGCCTGAGATGCCCAACTCTAGACAGAATGTGTCTTACAGAGGCTGGAGCAGGAGGTAAGGCCACCCACTCACTCACCTTGTGTCTCCAGCAAATTCTGCACCACCTCCTCCAGACCAACCAGGTAGATGAACTCATTGTTGGCAGCACTGGGCAGGAAGTTCATTTCTGGAGCAGGGGGCTTGGGAGGTGGAATCTCGAGCAATGTCTTCTCCAGCTGCTTGCGTAGCGCTAGCTTGGCAGCAGCCTGCCGGCTGGCTGGAGATTCAACAGATGCAACCACAGAGGCCACACTGGTTGGGGTGGAGCTGACCTGAGCAGAGGCAACTGTTGTCCCCTTCAGTGAGGCTGCAGTAGGCTGTGGAAGACAACTAGGTGAGGCTCAGGCTACCTAAAGCAGGCTCCATGTCAGATGTGCACTGGAATCCTTATAAGAGTAAATCTGAGCAGGGTACGGTGGCCTTTAATACATTACAGCTCTCAGGAGGCAAGGGGAGTTCGAAACTAGCCTGGGCTACATAGTGAGACCCTGTCTCAAAACAAAAACAAACTGCAATAAATCTGAATAGATTGCCACCACCTAAGTCCACGGCAGCAAGGGACACCCAGGTTCTACACACCTAGTTCCCCGCATAACCAGGAGTCAAGCAAGACCAAGCTGGGAAGCTGCAATGGGTCTACATTGAAGTGCTGCTTCTCAACTGGCTTTGAGTATGCACAAGGCCACTGGGAAATACAGCTCCTGTTTGGCCTGTCATATGCAACTTCATGTCCCTGTTAAGTCTCCACCCAGCCCACTGCTGCACTCCCCAAACCTATGCTGAGCACCCCAGGTTCCTAGTGTGTTGTGGGGGATCCAACAATGATCTCCACAAGATATAAAGAGCACCACACACTCTTTCTCCCTGGGCAAACAGACAACCAAGGCCCACAAACATTAGATGCTCAGCAAGGGGATCCAGCACAGGCTACCAACCTCTGATTGACAGGGGCCCTGGCTCCATCACTACCACACCACCCTGGTGGCATACTGAGCATAGCAGACATGGAAACACATGGGCTGTTGTGAAGAGATTCCCACTCCCCAGACTTATGCTTTAGCTGAGGCACAACCCTTCCAAGTGGGATAGTCATTGTCTGTGCACTGGAACTGGACTTTAACACAGGCAAGGGCCCTTTGTCAGAGCTGTTCAAAGTCCAGTCCTGTCTTGTCTAAGGAGGGCGGGCAGTGACAAAGAAAAAAGAATTCGTTGTCAGCAAAAGGTTTGCAGACTGGGTAATTTCATCTCTCAGACTAGCCCTTTTCTTTCCATCCTGCTACCCAGGGGTGGGGACAGTCCCTCCCCACTTCAGAGACTCTGTACAGAGGTGGAAGGACACATAGCTAAGAATAGCCCACTGGGCTGTGGGAGGATCTGTGACATGCTGTCCTCCCAGCCTCCCAGCCTGAGGACAGTCAGCAGGAGCTGGGGGAGGTATTGCAGCAGCGGCTCTGGGAGGGATGGCAGGCTCTAGAGGGCTCTGGTGTCCCTCTAGTGGTCCCTCAGAGCCTGCTGTCTCGCATATGCCTGCATCCCCAACCAGTCCCCACTGTCTCAAAAGCTTCCTAACTAGCTGGGCGGTGGTGGTGCACGCCTTTAATCCCAGCACTTGGGAGGCAGAGACAGGCGGATCTCTGTGAGTTCGAGACCAGCCTGGTCTACAAGAGCTAGTTCCAGGACAGGCTCCAAAACCACAGAGAAACCCTGAAAAAAAAAAAAAAAGCTTCCTAACTTTGCTAAAGGACAATCTGTGTAAGAACTCCAGTCCCACCTTCAGGGGTGTCCAAGACCCCACCAGATCCAGGAATCAACTGTGTGACACTAGCCCCCTCCCAGAAGACAAAATGACACTTCTCACCAACCCTACCCCAACCTTGCACCTAAGTTCCAGATTTACCTGAGGGATGTTGACAAGCAGACTGGTATTAGAGACATTGGCAACACGGATAAGTCCCTGCTGGATGATCCTCTGTCCCTGAATCTGCATGCTGGGCACTGAGGCACGGGGGGCTAGGAGGAGGGGTGGTGGCCCTGTGGAGGGGTGCTGTCTGACGTTGTGAATCTGTTGGGAGACAGGGGACAAGAATGCCACTGAGATTAACCAATCCTGGCAGACCACGGAGGGGTAGACACCTGGCCCCAACCTAGCACACACAGCGACTCACCTGGGCCCCCCTGACAAGTGGTGGCATGACTACTTGGGAACTGGCCTGTGGTCCCAGCTTGGCAGACACCTGCTGCCCACCCCGGACCAGTGGCGGTGGGATGATGCTGCCGGGCATTCGAGCAGAAGAGGTCTGTCGATGACATTGAGACCCAGAATCATATACATTTTCTTTTTCTCCTAAAATTTATTCTGTGTTTACTTCCCCAGAACTAGGATGACAGGTTTGAGCAACCAGCCTAATTTGTGTGGTACTCACGGCTTTCTAACACAAGGCAGGCGCTCCACCAACGAAGCCACAGCTCTATGATGGTTTCTGTTTTAAGGTTAACAAATCAAAAAAAAAAAAACCCTATTTACCTGTACTGGGAGTCACAAGAACTCAGAGGAAGGAATCATGGAAGGTGTGACAGAGCCACTGAAGTGTGTGGACAGAAGCCTGAGCTGAGAGGCCTCAGTAAAGTCCACATGAAGAGCGCCTGTCCTGCTTTAATCACACTTTTGATCTTACTGGTTGATCACCACTGACCACAGTCTGTGACATCAACAGAGTGCCTCGTTTGGTGGGGTCCTTTGGGGTACACCTAACACTTTGGTCCTTGCCCCAATTTAGATTGGGAATAGGCAGTCTTTGCTTTCACAGACCAAGGCTGCTCAGGAACCTAGTCATAAGCAGTGGTGGTATTCGGAAACAGGCAGACAAGTACACACTAACCTGAAGTGATGTCTTGCCAGCAGGAATGTTCTGAGTACCCCGGACGAGTGGGGGAGGGGTGGTCACGGAGGTCCCTGAGGAAGCTGCAGGCTGGAAGATAGCAGGGCGCATCAGCAGGAGGTGGTGCTGGGCAGTTCACACACCACTGCCCAGTAATCATCTTCTGCTTGCTCCCTTCTGCTCAGGCGCCCTGTGGGTTGGGCCTCTGCCCTGGGTCAACCTCTCTAATCCTGGGGTGCCCAGATTCAGCACATGTACCTTCTGCGCTATGGCTTCCTTTTGTATTTGACTTTGTCGTAGCTTCTTCAACAGAACCAGCTTTGCTTCCTCGAGCCTCAACTCCTCCTTTAGCTGCTTGATCATCCGCTCTCGCTCTTCTGGGCTGCTTTTCTATGAGAGCAAGAGCACAAAATTGGGGAAAGCCTTAGTAGAGACTGCAAAGCTAGGGTGGCCAGGCTCCCAGGCGTGGGCACAGGCCCTGCAAAGGCTCACCAGGAGCGCCTCAGTGCTGGTATCCTTCAAGGATGCTGTGGTCAACCCATTCACCCTTGGGCTTGATGGCTGCTCACTGTCAGAGAGCACGATCACATCAGGTGAGGGAGGTCTCTTCTCAGATTTAATGTCACTGTCAGACAGAGGTAACAGGGGTTAGCATAGCAGAGTGCACTTGGCCCCTGCTGGCCTCCTCCAGGTGCCCTATTGTCCCCAGCAGACTTGCTATCTGTATCATGGATGTTCTCACCGGTCACTGAGGCCATCCATTCCAGAGCATGTACCCTGTCTGTGTGTACCTGATATATCATGGGTAATGCAGAAAGTGTTAATCTACTGTGGCACTAGATCACGGGTAAACACACTGAGCCACAGATCTGAGTGCTGAGCAGGATGAGACATGAACACTCCAAAGCCAAGGGCTCCCACTGGGAACCACTCAAAAGGAAGTCCCCCCCCCTTTAACCCAGTCCCACATATCCCCCCCCCAGAAACCCAAATAGCTCAATGGCATGCTGTTGGCCTTTGAATTTCACCTCACAAGGGAACCTGGGGCCATCTGTGGGACAGCCTACCTAGGAAACACATAGTACGTTGCTGTGGGACAATGGTTTTACCCTATAAAGATTTGTTTCTTGTACTTGTTTAATAAAATGCTGATTGGCCAGTAGCCAGGCAGGAAGTATAGGCAGGGAGACCAGGCAGGAAGTAGAGGTGGAGCAATGAGAACAGGAGAATTCTGGGAAGAGGAAAGATTCAGTCTGCAGTCATCACCCAGAAGCAGAGGAAGCAAGATGACAATGCCTTGCTGATAAAAGGTACCAAGCCACCCGGCTAACACAGACAAGAATTATGTGTTAAGTTGTAAGATGTAAGAATGAGTTAATAAGAAGCCTGAGCTAACTGGCCAACCAGTTTATAATTAATGTAGTAGACCTCTGTGTGTTTCTTTGGGACTGAATGACTGCAGGACCAGGCGGGACAGAAACCTCTGTCAACAGCAAGTGGCTGCAGTGACTACAGGTCTCAAGGTCTGAGGACCCCAATGCTGTCCTACTCACTACAGTCTGCCCTCTGCCCCCAACTCTGTACATTGCTCAAGTTCAGAGGAAGCTCACTTTACCTGTGAACAAACAGCCAAACACAGCTCCTGGGGAGGAGTGTATGGGGAGGCACAGGCTGCCAGTTACCAGAGTTCCATCGAGCACTCTTTCAACACTGGCTAAGGACCAATCTCTGAGCTGCTGGCCCAGCAAGCCCATGTCAGTTAATCCACACAGGACCACCCTGACGCTGGACTTCCCCTCTTTATAACCGGTGTTAGAGGGCATACACATTTATTTCTAAAGTCTCAGGGCTAAATGTGTTCTGTTGCAGCACAGGGGTAGGGGCAGCAAATTCTAAAGAAGGTACTGTCCCTGGGTGTGTACCCCAACACCCTTCGAGGACCCATCTCCCATCTTGCTTGTGGAAAAGCAGCTCCGGACATGTCCACTAGGTGGCACTGTGACACAAGAGACAAACAGCACAGATAAAGTTAACTGGAAGTCACAGCACAAAGCTGTTTCGGTGGTTTGTGCTAGAGGAGAGTGAGGTGAGTCACTGAGAAAAGAACCTCTGGACCCAACAGCCCTCAGGAAGGCAGACAGTCTGACCAGCCAGATGTGGCTCTGGCTTTCTGGTTCCACTCAGAGGCACATGGCAGCTACATAAACCCTGGTGTGGCTGCCAAATTGTCAGGCCAGGCGTAAGGACAAAGTCTGAAGGCCCACGCCTGGGGTCTACAGAGTCTGGGGACAGTTGAAGAATAGCAGGCTTTGGCAGTCCAGAAACTGGTCATTTAAAAAGAGACTCTGAAGGGGCTGGAGAAATGGCTTCATGGTTAGGAGCACTGGCTGTTCTTCCAGAGGACCCAGGTTCAATTCCCAGCACCCACAACAGTTCATAACTGTCTGTAACTGGAGTTCTGGAGGATCTGAAACCCTCACACAGACATACTTGCAGGCAAACACCAATGCATATAAATAAATCATTAAATAAAATTTGAGACCCTGGGCAGCTCCCTCTGGTCTCTTCAAATACTCCAGGTCTATCTATCTCTCCTCAATGATGGTTCCATGGGCCCCACACTGCCCAAGATCAGCTTTCAAGGTGATCTGGAAGCTCTGATTCCAGGCACCATCACCATCAACTGCACACTGTGCAGCTGCAGAGGCCCAGCCTGGCACTGTGAATGTGGTACTGGACAGAGCAGCCAGGCCTACGAGGAACCTAGGACAGATTTCTAGTCCAAGATTGGGTTTCCTGAGCATGCAGAATGACGAAGAGTCAACTGCGTGCGTGCGTGCGTGCGTGTGTGTGTGTGTGTGTGTGTGTGTGTGTGCGTGTGTTAATTCTTTTCTATCTTCCTGAGGTGGACCGCCTAATAAAACTTGAGATTTGCTGGAGGGATGAGGGGTGGGGCTAGGCAGAGACCATCCTTGGCAGACAGCCCTGACCACTGTGCTCTCTAACCCGATCAATAACACACCTCAGAGGTGACGTCACTGCCAGTGGTAACTCAGCAAGCATCCCAGCCGCAGCAGCAAGCAGGGAGTGAACTTCCTCCATGCTAATCAGGCCACCCAACTCACGTGACAAAGGCATTTCCCTTCTTGATCATGTGACCCTTTAACTGTGCCTTCCAACTTGAAAACCATGGCAACGGGCAGTTCTAACTGGTTTGAGACACACAGCCTTCATTTTGAGAAGAGAGGTAAAGGTGCTGTCTGAAAATGGAGGCTCCACTTACCCCAAGGCCCTTCCTGTGCAGCCTCCAGGACACTGTGCCTGTGTCCTAGACAGCCAATCACCTGTGGTCATCTCTCACATACAGAAGAAACCACAAGTCCATCTCATTTCCAAACTGAAAAACTTTTCAAAGCTGTTTTTTTTTTTTCAAAAGTGCCTTCAAGATTTTCTGTACTTTTCTAGACAGTTTTTAATTTAGGAACAGGCACACATGGATCAAACAGTAACAGGCACTGGAGGGAGACTTTTAACTTATAAAACCCATGGGCAGGAGAAGAAAATGGAGTGAGAGGAGCATGGAGAGTGGCATGCAGATGCCTCTGTTGCATGGCCAAGCATCTGGAACAACTACATTCATCTGGAAACTGTATGAACCTGTCCTGCCGGCCCATGTTGAGAACACAGTGAAAAACAATGATAAACTGGCTTTATGTCACCAACAAAGATCCCTGGACACAGGCGGCCTGGTCATCAGCACCCAAAGTTCTGTAGTGTCCTGCAGGGTGGCTGAGCTCTTATCCCTCTCGCACAGGGGTAGACCTTGCCAGGGGAGGTGTTCAGTCCCTATCCATGCTGATGTGATGAAGGAGATGCAGTGCTGCCTCTGGGAACTGGACTTCTATGGTTTCTCAGATGGGGCTTCCCGGGGCCCAGGGAAGACCCTATCCTCCTAAACCTACGCTCTCTTGGCACCCACTGTATAGTCGGAGCAGATTCTGGTTATGACAAACAGTGGCTCTGTCGTTAGGGTCACGGCCCACTAACACACAGGACACAGAGGACGACAAATTCACAGGTGGGACCAGAATGGAAGCACTAAAAAAGTAATGGCCCTAACCTTATTTAAGGGAAAGCGTATCTAAGAAGTCCCACCAGCTGCAAACATGAAACATGCCTATGCACCTCCAACTACAGAAAGTCAGAGAAGGGTTGCCCGGACCCACACTGTGCACGAACAACACAGCACCTAAGGTCAGAGTCTGTCCAAAAGGGTCTCTTAAATGGGGGTGGGGGAAGGAGGGAGGGAGGTGGGAGAGGACATGCTCTCAGGATCACGAGTCCTCCTCGGGGCCAAACACTAGGGCTAAACCATGACTCACCCACCCACCTTTCTGCACCCAAACCTTGGACCACAAAACACACTAGCTTTAGCTTGACATCTACACCTGCAGTCTATCCATGGCCAGCCTTGTCTAGATCACTCTTCAATAGTCCTCGGCCTTCAGAATGGCCCAGTGTCCATTCATAAGCCCCACAGCACATAACCTGCAGGGGCCCCTCAGTTTCCCAAGGGGCTGCTTGGAAAATGTGGCCTTAGTCACCTAGTATCTATCTTTAAGTGAGAACAGAGACAGTTGACACCATGCCAAGGAAAGCATGCATGCCTTGCCCCCTGAACAGGCCAACGGCCCACCTGCCTGCCTCCCTCTCTTGGTGGCACATCTTTCACAGGGGGATTCCCTACCCTGAGCATATATCCCTCTCACATAGGTGACACAGTCTCAGTTCCCAATAAGGGCATAAGAGAATCAGGGTGCCGCCTTGTGCAGATCCTGAACAAATGATCCCATCACCAGAGTGGGAGAGCTGGACTCAAGCAGACTAAGCAGGCTGGAGTTGAAGGGACCATGGGGCTTCTACCCAGAGTCAGGGGACTGTCCTCCTCCCCCTGTCCCAGTGTTGCCTCCTACAGGAATCAGCACAGAGCACCCACAAAACCGTGGGTTGGAGACTCATGGGACTCAGACTTTGGAGAGTGCCCCACACAGTAAAAGACAGCAGGCTGTCTGACTTCTGCTTCTTGAAGGACACCATCTTTCCTCTTACAGGGTCTCGAAGGCTCAGATGTCTCATCACTAGGCAGAGCGGGAGTCCCACTGCCCCAAGGCAATGGGACAGCAGGAGAGGATGCTCTGGCCCCAATGCTCACCTAGGGGTGACTTTGTTGGCCCTGAACGACCTATTCCCACAGTGACAAGATGGGGTTATCTGCCCTTTAATCCAGATTAATCCACTTGAGCAGAAGTAGGTAGACCTGAGTTCAAGGCCAGCCTGGTCTACACAGTGAGTTCCAGGACAGCAAGAACCACTCAGAGAAACCCTATCTCAAAAAACCAAAGACCAAAAAACAACAGCAAAACAAAACAAAAAAACACACACACAAAAAAAAAAAAAAACAAAAAACAAAAAAACACCACAAAAAAAAAAAGAAAGAAAAAGAAAAAAAGGTGGGGCTGTCTGCTCAAAGTCAACTCTGAGGCTGCCTCTCCAAAACTGGAAGGCCAATGTCCTAAAAGCCAGATACAAGTATTCAGCAACACCAGACTCCCCTGACAGAAATTCTGACAGGGCAGAGCCCTGTAACCTGGATTAGACAGGGGCCCTCCTGAGACCCCCAACACAATCTAGGGGGACACCTGTTCAGGCTTACAGGCCCACAGAGAGTGTGAAGGATGGGGTCCACAGCTGCACCTTGGCGATTCATGACAGGACATCTACAGTCTAAGTGAAAATCTGGCCCATGTGGGCAACCAAACCACCTGATAGGGTTTCACACTGTTGAATCCCTGAGCAACCTAGGTCACAGCTTCCATACAGGCCTTCAGACAACTGGCTCTAGGGGCGTCTAACTGCCCCAGGACACATGGTATAGGACCAGCCCTCTGCCTGAGGGGACAGAGGTGAGTTTGAGCAGTGTCAGCCGTAGACACGTAGGATAGCTGACCTGGACCAGCTAGCTGGCCTACAGAATAAAGCGCCAACACAGCACTGCTTTGCTCCACTCAACTGGGCCTACGCCTCCTCCCTTAGATTAACCCCAACAGAGGACACTCACTGGGACAAAGCAGAGAGCAAGGAAGAAAACAGGAGAAAAATACACCAGTGACTGTCGTGCCACTCGGCAGCTCCACACACAGGGCAGTGGAGGCAGCCTTCTGTCTATCTATGGGCGGAACAGGCTGAAGCAAGCACACAGCAGACCAGAGTTGCAGGATAAAGGGTGAGGAGTGTGTCCCACTCACTGTACTATTATTGGCCACACAAACACGGACCCACTTATAGCAAGTCCTACTACAGAGCCCCCACTCCCAAAATGGTTTCTGGATGGCCTTGAAGATCTTCAAGAGATCCACCTGCCTCTGCCTCTGCATGCTGGAACAGGAGGTGTGCGCCAGTGCCAGGTCTGGCTCCTGTTAGAGAGCTTTAACACGGGGCACTATTCTCTGCCACTGCCATGTCTGGCTCCTGTTAGAGAGCTTTAACACGGGGCACTATTCTCTACCAGACAAAAACTGACCCGGCAGCCCCAGGGCTGAGTATGAAGAAACTTTTTAAATGATCTTTCTTACCATCTGGGCACAGAACAACTCACATGGAACGCTCCCCCTACCCCACCCTGCTTTCTCTTTCAGGGAGCCTTGTAACAAAAACAGCCTGGCTGGCCTGTCTTGGAGTGAGCAGTGGACACTGGAGCTCTAAAGTTCACCTGCTCTTGCCAGCAGGCCTTGCTCAGCATCCATCATCACACCTCCTGGCTACAACCCAAAGGCCTCTGAATGGGATGCTGGGATCAGAACATGTTCCACCTCTCCACCACAGGGTAAGCCAGCCATCACTCTTCACCTCTGACTGCTGTTCTGGATCTCCACCATAGTAATACACAGGGACAGGCAGCACATGGCCTGTGGGGCTGCACCACAGAGCAGCAACGCTAGGCAAGGACAGTGCAGAGCAGCTGAAGAACCACAGTGGCATACTCATGGGCTCAGAGGCCTGTCATCTACCCAAGGAGACCAGAACAGCTGGTACCTTGGGGAAGCTAAGTCCTGTGTGCTTGGCTCAGAAACACAGCAGAAGCCACCAGTAAGAAGACCCAGAACCACAGAACTGCTGACCCTTTACAGTGGACACCCATGTCAACTACAGTGTGACATTCCTTATTAACAGCACTGCCAGCGTGCAAGGAAAGACACAAGTCATGGCAGCACAGGGCCACTCAGCCGAGCCCTGCATACAACTTGGGCCACCTAGGGATGAGAATGCCATTGGGGGCGTGGGAGGTGGCCATGGAGGTTGCTCAGGAAAAAACATGTACACAGGGAGAAGCTGGTCCCGACGAACTGTCAGCTCTGATTGTCATTCAGGTCATCATGTCCCATTTGTGGAGCTAAAGTCACTGGACCGCTGACAGTATCCACAGCAGTACCTTCAAGTAGGTAAGAAAGGGACAGGTAAGGACAGGGATGCAGCCCTCACACTTCATCAGTAAACAGGAACTTGTCCCACAACAGGCCACCCATTGACTGTCAGAATACCAGATGACATTTGGTTAGGGGGAGGTGCCCAGCACCAGAGGGTGAGACTCAGGGTAGAGCTTCCTGACAGTGGAACATCATACAATGCTCCACAAAGTAGAAGCTGGAACTATAGCAAATGTGTATGTAATCACACCTCCAAAGAGGAGGCCAGCTTGTTCACCAGCAGAGCAAAATTGGCCTACATGCTGGGAAAAAACCACAAGGAGCCAGCATGGGCACCAGCACAGTTGCTTGGTGCACCCCTTCAGACATCTGAGCTTCAAGGTGTGCTCAGCCCAGATGAGGCAGTGCACACCAGCATGTGGACAGAAAGGCAGTGCACACCAGCATGTGGCTCCATCTGTGGAACAGAAACCCATTCACCACAGGAGTCTGTGACAAAGAGGACAAACAGATGAAGCAGTCCTGTCGTGTGACGCGTGCACTTTCCTGGAGGAAAGCAGGGCGGAGTTAATGATTTGAATACCCAAGGCACTGCTCCCCAAATGGTTAACACAAAGACTGTAACTTCACAAAAAAATGCCTGGTACTAAGACCAGCAATTAAGTAGAATATTTCAATGAGTAAAGTTTAGAAATGTGGCCTGTGTGGGGCTGGGAAACTCGGCAGCATCAACAGATCATCACATCAGTGCCTCAAAACTATCCTGAGGGGCAGAAGATGTGCTGAGGACTAAACACCACACGGGGGCCCAGAGCACTAAATGGACTTTTGGGATAACTAAAGCAATGAGAACAGAATCCGGAATGGTTAACACCTGTGAAGCTTGATTCCTATTTGTGCCAAGGTCGACAGCACTCTCTTCACGTTGGGGTTGCAAATACTCAAGAAACTTAACCTACGGGGCTAAAAACACAGATCAACAAGGTTAAGAACGCTTACTGCTTTTGTAGAGCACCAGGGTTCAGTTCCCAGCATTTATATGGAAGCTCAGAGCAGTTAACTCCAGTTCTAGGGATCTGGTGCTGTCTTCTGACCTTCAGCACCAGGCACCCATAGTGCACTATAAACACACAGGTAAAACACTCATACACATAAAATAAAAATTAAAAAAACTAACAGTAGGAAATATTTCTTTGGAGTCAGGTATAGTGACTCACACCTAGCACTGGAGAGAAGCTGGGGCAGGAGGATTCCAATGAGTCTGAGGGCAGCCTGGACTACAAAGAGTCCATCTCAAAAACAAACAAAAGGTGCATGAATGCAGTGGATTCCACACACCTATGGGGCAGGCTCATCTAAGCTGCAGCTGCAGAGGACCTGTGAGGTACTACCGTCCTTCCCTCAGTACTGCAAACCTCCTTCCTGACAGCCACCACTGAGCACAGAAACAACAAAAGGGTCTAAGAAGCCAAGTATTCCAAGAGATTCACTGACTTAAGATTTTTGCTTTATGATAACAGAAAATCGGGAAGTACAGCAACAGTCCCCGGGTGCCAAAGCCCTCCCACCTCCCGCTATTGGGAGGATTCAACAACTTTCAGCTTCATATGGGCTTACTGAGACATAACCCATCAACCAGCCAAAAACATAAAAACACCATGTATGTTGCCACTTCAGAAGCTTATTACAGTCATTTTAATTCAATTAATAACTATAAATTTCCTACTATATTAGACATCCACAGTCACAGTTCACAATCCAAGCTGCCTGGAGACGTCAGATCCCTAGAACCATATTTAGCAGCAGGTGTGAACCGCCTAACTCTGGTCCTCTGGAAGAGCAGCTACTGCTCTCAGCTCCAGAAAAGGGGCTGGGTCACTGGGTGGATTCCCCAGTCTTGTCATCCTATCATTTCATGACCTGTGGTGACTTTTTCCCTGGTTGTCAAAGCTGTGTTTACAAATGCAAGTCACTGCCAGACAAGGTGGTACACACCTTTGATCCTAATACTCAGGAGGTAGAATTAGGCAGATCCATGAGTCCAAGGCCAGCCACAGCTATACAGTGACACAAACCTGCCATCCCATCACTTTGTAGATAGAAACAGATCCCAAGTTCAAGGCCCTCCTCGGCTACATAGTAAAGCCAGCCTGAGCTACATGAAACCTTGCCTCAAGTACTTGCTTTGGTGGCACTTACACTAAAACTGGAACAGTACAGAGATTAATTAATGCAGCCTCTCTGTGCAAACCTACTAAGTGTTCCAAACAGAACACGAGCACACAGTCAGCCTATGGCTTGGGAATGAAGACTGTGAACAAGACAGCAATCATCGGCATGTCTCCCATCTATCTCTCCAGCTACTAGACACCACCTCCCTGTCTCCACTCCTGAGGGCTTTCCATGTTGCCATGACACCTGCCTGAACCTCAGCCTCAGGGAACTCAGCATGTCCTTCCTCCCTCAGATGTCTGGAGCATATCCCCTCTCTAATCTCTTACTTTCAGAAACTCACACACTTGTCCCTTTAGCACTGTGGTGAGACAGAGACAACAGGACTCTAAAGGGAGGCATGAAGCAAGGCCATGTGGAACCAATCACAACAGGGCTCCCGTCTCCTCCTCTTCACAGACTCACTGTCACCATGAGTTATCTTCTTGACAATATCAAAGTACAACACAGAACCCTTCCCAGAAGGCCTGCCACTCTTCTCCTAAAGAGCCCTTTCAGAGGCTAGAACAGGGCCTTCTGGTATGACTCCCTCTGCTGCACTTGGGCCATCAAATCCTGTAAGATCCTGGTACCCACTCTTGCTTTTCCCTGCTGTATATACTAAAGACTCTTCTACCAGGACACTGGGTCAGGAAAAAAAGCTACCAATTAAAAAGCAACCAATAGGGCTAGAGAGACAGTTCAGAGGTTAGGAGTATTCGATCTTCCACAGAATCTGGGTTGGGTACCCAGCAACCACAAGGCAGCTAACAACCACCTGTACATCTCCAGTTCCAGGGGATCTGACATACTCTTCTGGCCCCCACGGGCACCAGGCACATACATATATATGGTGCACAAACACATACAAACAAGTCTAAAAAAAGGCTGGGCAGTGGTGGTACACACCTTTAATTCTAGCACTTGGGAGGCAGATCTCTGAATTCGAGGCCAGCCTGATCCAGCAAGGGCTACACAGAGAAACCCTGTCCTGAAAAAAACAAAAATTCGAGGACAAGGACCACACATGCATATGCTAAGGCTGTATCCTAAGCCATCGCCCAACACTTTGGACCATAGGTGTTTATTCAGAATATATTCCAGCAGACAGCTGGCAGGCCTAGTCTGCATTCTGGGGAAGATGATGACCAAGCTGTCACCTTGTGTACGGTTACCGCCAAATACAGCTTATGGGCAGTCAACTTTCTCTCACAGATCTGGATTTGTGCTTCCATTAGAGGGGTAAGGTGACAGAGGGAGACCTGGCACAGATGCAGGTCAGGGACCTAGTGGCAGAGTCCTAAGGAATAAGCTACCACATATACTAAAAACCTGGATATTTTGAGAAGGAAGCCTTCAGGTTCTGCACAAACCTCAGGAGCCTGCCATCAGCTGCTGAGCATGAAGCAAGGGCAAGGCTGGTCACTGTCCATATGAAACATTCATATGACAGGCAAAGCAGTGTGCAGCCCAAATCAGAGCCCATGTAAGGAAGAATGGGAGCTGTAGAACTCAACCAACACCACGTACCAATGTTGTGCCAAGACGCCAGAGCACAGGGAGGGTAGGCGTGCATGACACTGGGGAAGGCTCTTCAGGAGGCTCTGGGTGATACGGTTTTTACCTTGCTGAGTCAAGAGCATGTGCCTGTTAGAACTCATCACAGGGCGGAATTAGGAAAAGGCTCTGCCCAGACGGCAGGCATTCAACAGAAGCCATGTGATATGTACCCACAAAGACAACTATGGACTCCTGTTTCTGCCAGCCCCAGGAGCTGGGCAGCTTCCTCTACCTACACTCCCACCACATGTGGCTTCATCACAGGCCCAAAGGCGCTGGGTTCCAGAACACAACCACATCCCTACAGCATGAGTAGGCCTTTCCTCTGTGTATGTTCACCTGTGGTGTTCATGCAGCTGTGGTATACATGCACACGGATGTGAAGGCCTAGAGTTTACTTAAGAGTGTCTTCCTTAATGATTCTCCACTTGCTGCAGGATGTCTTGCTGAACAAATCCCTATCTGCCAACTCAGACTCCTCTGGTCTAGACAGCCAGCTTGCGGTGGAGAGCCTATCTCTGCTTGCTGAGTGCTGGAGTTACAGGCAGCCATATGTCCTGCCCCAGCTTTCATATGGGTTGAGGAATCCAAACTTTGGTCCTCAAGCTTATGCAGCAAGCGATTTATCTACCAAACCATCTCCCTAGCCTTAACCCTTTCTTCTTTTTCTCTTTTCTTTTCTTTTTTTTTTTTTTTTTTTTTTTTTGAGATAGGGTCTCGCTGTGTAGCCCCAGCTAGCTTGGAACTCTCTATGTTGATTAGGCTCATCTCTAACTTCTTAACTCGAGTGCTGGTATTAAAGGCATACAGCATGCCAGGTCCTTTCCTCATTGTGATTTGCAGATCAATAGCTGGCATGGCCTCTTTATGGGATGGCCATTCCAGAGTTACCTTTACCCTCTGCCCCAAGCAGCCACTAGTAAAAAGCATTGCAGTAGGGACCTGGTCTGCTGGTCTTGCAACTGTGTATGTGTTTTGGGGCTTGCCTCATCTCTACACAGAGGAGGCAAGGCCACCCACACTCTCAGAGCTACTTGGCATTTGTGGAAGACACAGAAGCACTGGTGGGTGTGTTATGCCCCAGTGCCACAGGTTTCTACATATGTGCTATTGTCTTTCAGTGTTCTCTCAGCGATCCTGTCATGAAGGACACGGCACCAGTGCCCTTCTGCCTTCTGGTACCCTGGCTTATTAGAGACTACAGTGCCACACCAGGGATCTGAACTCCACAATCCAAAGACTGAAACAGCTCTACCAGCTCCATTTCAAGTTCCCAAAGGCTGAGGGCCCCCACGTTGGCTCAAAGGATGCCACAGCCTGTGCTCACTCCATCCTGCAGGAAACAAGCCACCAACAGACGGAAGAGGTGGGGAAGGATGGGGGACACAAGCTACCTAAAGGGCAGGTGCCAGCAGACCAACTTGACCAAACACAGACACTTGCAGTCTCCTCTCAGGGTAAATGAAGGCATGGAGACAGTCTTGACTTTGAGCAAGCCATTACTGCCAACATTGCTGTCCTATCCAAGAACAACACCGTGCACAGGACTCACCCTGCCTGCAGCAGTCCAAGGAGATAATGCCACACAGAAAAGGTTCAAACAAGTCCAGCATGCTGGCCCACCTATCATCCCAGCCCTGGGGAGGGAGAGGAAGAAGGATGGTGAGGAGTACAAGGCCAGCTGGAACTAAGCAGCAAGATCTAGACTGGGAGGGGAGTTGGGTGTAGGGCAGCAATCAGCTTCCTCTGTCCCCACCAGCTCAGTCTTGGCCAGTGGTTCAGGCCAGGGAGGGCAGCACATGCCCACAATCTCACGGATGAAATTGTGTCTTGCAGAAAAAGACACACAACCCTGGGGTACCTCTGTGAACTCTGTTTCCATGAGTATGTTTATAGGCACTAGAATTTAAACTTTTATTTATTTTTTTAGTATTAGAAGTAGAACACGGGCTGGAGAGATGGCTCAGAGGTTAAGAGCATTGCCTGCTCTTCCAAAGGTTCTGAGTTCAATTCCGAGCAACCACATGGTGGCTCACAACCATCTGTAATGGGGTCTGGTGCCCTCTTCTGGCGTACGGGCATACACACAGACAGAATATTGTATACATAATAAATAAATAAATAAATAAGTAAATAAGTAAATAAATAAATAAATATGAAGAAGAAGAAGAAGAAGAACAACAACAACAACAACACATGGCCTTGTACACAAAAAGGGAGGGCTTCGCCACTGAGCAAGAATGCTAAATGCAATCAGCTTCTAAAACATCTACATGGAGGGCAGAACTCAGTGTCATTAACAGTACTATTTAGCGTGGAAGCACTCATCTGTAATCTCAGCATTCAGGAGATGGAAGCAGGAGGATAAGGATTTTAGAGGCAGCCTAAACTACACGAGACTCTACAATAAAAAGTACAATTCAGAGATGTCCCTGCACTGCTCTTCCACCCCCTGGTCCCACACAGCTATTCATCCATGTCTTCCTTTCCAGATCTTAGTCTAAATTTTTAAGTTGCACCGTGTTTTGTGTGTCTAGGACACACATGTGACACAGCCTGCACATGGAGTTGAGAGGACAGCCTGTGAGAATGGGGTTTTCTCCTTTCGCGCAGATCCTAAAGCTCAGACACAGGTTATCAGACAGGGTAGCAAGCCCCTTTCTTTATCCACTGGGTCATTTTGTGGACTTTAGCTCTAATCATTTTCCTCCTTTTGTTCTTAGTGCTGGAGATGGAACCCAGGGGGTCTCGTGCATACCTTTCCTTGGCCATGTCGTCTTAATTAATTATGTATGGTCAGTCACTGGGGTCTGCCAGGGCCCTTTCAGCATGGTCAGCTATAGTTCATCTGTGTCTTAGAATGTTCTCTACTTCCTTCCTGGGACTAGTAACTTGCTTACAGACACCTGGGTATCTCCTCTGGGGCTGGCATGTACCCTGGGGCTAAGGACATCTGAGTTCCCCTGTGTGAGAGAAGGGATTCCATTTTTCCTCAGTCATGTCTTCTTGTCTATAGAGTTGGAGAAAAATGGTTGCTAGTGCTACTTTACACTCTGACCAGGGGCATATACAAGAGGCTCTGGTTTCCACACATCATTACTAATACTGACCATTGTCTGTCATCTTTATTACAGCTAACCCAGAGAAATGTTCAATGCACACTTATGCAGATGTCAGTCAGGCCGAATGGGTCAACAGTGGATCTGTCAACCTTGGTGACATGTACCGAGAGTAAACCATAACATCAGTAACCTTCTGTTCTTTAAAAATTACCGCCATTGTGTTTGTGCACGGTCGGGGAGAAGTGCATGTGGAGGACAGAGGACAGTTTTGTGAAGCTGGTCACTCATTCCACCTTTATATGGGTTCTGCAGATTTAAGCTCAGGTTGCCAGGCTTGAGTGGCAAGTGCTTTTACCCACCAAACCATTTCACCCGTCCAAGAATCATCTACTTCTAACATGAATCTTGATGGTCTAGGCTCGAGCATCCAGAGCTGTGGTCAGATGCACATGTGCTGGTGACTGATTTCTTCCTTATCTTATAAAACATCCCTCATTGGGCTGGCATACATCTTTAACCCTAGCATTCAGAAAACAGAGAGGAAGAGAATCTCTGTGTGCTGCAGGCCAGCCTCAACTACACAGTGAGAACCCCCACCCTCAAAGCTCCTCTCTCGCTTGGCAATCCTATAAGACAACAGTTTCTGTCTTCAAACCACTTGTTCGTTCATGAACTCACCCAGGGCTCCGTTTGTTTGCTTGGTATCTATCTCTTTCCTTGAACCTATGGGGTGTCACTGAAAGAGAAGCAGTGGCAGGCTGAGGAGTGCAGTTTCTGTCTCACTGTACCACCCACACTGCCTTCTGGGAAGGGGCAGTGCTTTCTTCAGTCATAATCCCTAATTTCCCTCTATTCTCAATTTATTACAAATATAAAAGACACTAGGAAACGGCCAGAAAAACTTTAGAGTAGAAGAAGGGATATAGAGCACTGACTCCACCACTATATCTGCCACCCATGTTCCAAGTCATCTGGCTACAATGAAACACACACATATTCACAGAGACATTAATTTGTGATCTCAGTCCACCTTCAAAGAAAACAGAAATCCCATGTCTCTGCCACCACCAGATCCTACCCTAGCCTTCAAAATGTCCATGATGGGAGCATGAGACAAAGAGAAGTTTTGAAAAAGAGCCAATTAAAATTCTAGAAGCAGGTTGGAGAAATGGCTTAGTGGTTAAGAGTACATACTGCTCTTGCAGAGGACAGGAGTTCAATTCCTGGCACCTACATGAGGCAGTTCATGTGACTGATGGCTGGGATTCCAGCTTCAGTAAGCTGACACTCCTTCTTGGGCATACACACCGACAAACATACATACACATAATGAAAAAAAGAAATTCCAGAAGCATACAGTCAAAACCCTTGGTACCAGTGGCTGGTTATCCCAGGCCTTCTCTGCTCCCCAGTTCTGAGATGTTCCAGCCTCTGGTGTAACATGGTGTGAATGTTTGCCCAGAATACAACACGTTATGTTGTACATCATTCAAAACAGCTGACTCACTGTGAACGCTGCAAGCAGGCACGCCACAGTACCTAGGCAAAGTCCTTATATGTTTAGCATAAGCACAAATCCTACACCCTTTTCTTTTTGGTGCTGGGCACTCAACTCATGGCTCTGTGCTCTACCTGCAATGGTTATATGGAATTTACAATCATCTAAAAGACACACCTCTAGGTCACTGTGAATGAATGTAGTCCAATTCTGCATAAAAAGGAAGACACGATTTGCATACCAGCAGTATTCAACAGTCTCTGCTCTTTGATCACAGAAACACTGTTATTGACCAGCTACCACAGGCTCCTGCCTCCATCCCTATCTGTGTGTTGCTTTTATTGGATAATGAATAAAGAACTGCTTTGAGCCTATGGCAGGGAAGAACAGAACTAGGTGGGGAAAGCTAGACTGTATGCCAGGAGGAAGAAGGGTGGAGTCAGAGAAGTCATGGAGCCTCCACCAGAGTCAGACATGCTGAAACTTTGCCGGTAAGCCACTGCCAAGTGGCAATACACAGATCAGTGAAGATGGGTTAAACTAATATGTAAGAGTTAGCCAGGTAGAAGCTAAAGCTAATGATCCAAGCAGTGATTTAAATAATGTGGTTTCCATGTGATTATTTCAGGGTAAGTGGCAAAGAACTAACTAGCAGCTTTCCCCCCAACACATCTCTCCCCTGCCACAATGGGATATAGCCTCAAACCATCAACAACTAAGCTTTTCTCTCCTTCAGCAGCTTCAGGCATTCTGTCATAGCAGTGAGAAAGTTATTACTACTAGGCCACACCCTCCCCAGCCCACTCATTATTTGTGATTGGCAAGTCATTAGTATGGAACCCATAAGGCCTGTGCTATGAAGCAGTGCACATGAATTTTACGGCGTGGAATGAAAGCCAGGAGACACAGAGGACAGTCATACAAACAAAGCTAATCTTCTGGAAGCTAAGCTGTCCAACCTCTGGGACGACATATCCTTGGAGAGCAATGGTGCCCCCCCCCCCGTACTACCCATATTCATGTCCTGGTATGGACCAAGGACCTGGCAGCACATACTTTTCAAATCTACAGAGCAGGCACTGGGGAGATGGCTCCACCCAAGTACCTGCATACATAGCAGGACTTGGTAGCACCTGTAATTTCAGGACTGGGGACACAGAGACAGATGGGTCTCTGGGGCTCACTTTCCTAACAGTCTGACCAAACTGCCAAGCCTTGGCTCAGTGAAGGAGAATTTCAAAAAGTGAGGTGGACAGCTCCTGAGTGACACCTGCAGCTGACATCTAGCCTCCACATGGACACAGATTCCCTGATTCCCATACACCCTCCCCCAACACAAGTTAACAAAAACAAACAAACAAAAAAAAAACTTAAAGGACATAGGCATGTTTGGCACACATCTTAAAACCAGCAATGGGAGGCAAAGGCAGGAAGATGGATCTCTTAAGAGTTCAAGGCTAGCCTAGTCTACAGCCATAGTTCCAGGTCAGTCAGGTCTACCAGTAAGACCCAAAAGAAAAAAAAAATAAAAACTCACTTCTTTTGGCACAGTTCACAGTTGAGGCGCCACCTGGACGCCTCTTAGATGAGTCTCTTTGGCTCCCCTGACTGCAGAATCTGGAAAGCTATGGCAAAACGTTCTGCCTATGCATCTTTACTTGGATGATTTGAATTTTGGAAACTAGCTTTGTCTTACCAACCTCAGAAAAGTGTGTCAGTTTACCAGGCTGAGCTGGCACTATATGGAAATTAACAGCCATATTGGTCTAGAAATGTTCAACTTAAAGTATTTTTTTCAGCTGAACAAGGTAATGAGTGACAATACTAAGCCTGCAAAGCTTTGTCTGTAAGCATCTGATAAATTATTCTCTACATACAGGTATGGTGAGGCCAAAGCAAGAAGACCTCACCCTCATTACTCTGGATGGATGCACTCACTCCATGAGTCTACACAGAACTCAAGTCCTGCCTGACACTAACATAATACACACAGTGCTGGAGGAAGTCACTAAAGGTGACTCTGGCCAGACACCCCAAAGAAGATCAAACTCAGAAACCAGGGTTCTTCCCTTCAGACTGTCCCCATACTGCAGAGGTTGCCACTGAGAGCACACTTCCTGTCACTTCATCAACCTGCAAGGTAGCGTGACTATTTCACCAGGAAATGTGGCTTGGATGCTCTGCCCAGGGAGAGCATGTGACCTGGCCCCTACTCTGTCCACTGACCTGCAGGGTTGGGTTTCTTCTCCACTCTTACACCTGTACCAGCTCGAGCCCTGGGGGTCACTCCAGGGTATCTGGGTCCTATGTTCCCTGCATCCTAAGCAGCTTCAGGGACAGTTTAGAAAACAACAGCCCAGGGAGGCCCCAGGTTCAAAGGCCTGGCATAGCCCTGGGCCTCAACAACACAAGAGGGGCTCTTTCACTCCTTAACATTCAACTTTGGATTTCACCAGCCACCCCCACAGAGGACCAGGCCACAGTGGACAAAGTATGGAACAGATCTGGCATACCCCAAAGAACCTACCTACTCCCTCCCCTCTCGGCTTTGGGAACTCATCCATCAGAAGTCTCACCAGAAGGCTATGGACCCAGAAAGTCAGAAGGAGAAAAGGAGCCCAAGTCTATCACTTTGACTAATTTTGAAATAAACCCTCAGGTTTAGAAGAGGCTCAGCAGAAAGCAGTCAGAAAGAGACAAGTTTTCCAGGGAGTGGAGGGCTGTGGGCAAGACAGGATCCTGTGTATCCCAGGCTGGCCTCCAACTCCATGTGCAGCTGAGAATAAACTTGCCTGGACTCCTTATCTTCCTGTCTGCAGCTCCTAGAGAGGCATATCCTGCCACATTTGCCCAGATGAAAAGAGCCTTCCTACTGGCAAATTCACAAAGTGTTCTCAATATAAGGGAGGCTGGACTTTCCCACTAACCTCCAAGTTGTCCGGATTCTAAGAAGCACCAGCCAATATGGAAGCCCTCAGGGTCCCAACACGCACATTGCTGAAAGACTGAAATCCCTGTGCACCCCACCAGTGCTGGCCCTCAATGGGTAAATGTTGAGGCAGGCTGGGATCCTCAAGGTACAGGATCCCAGTGGGCAGAAAAGGGGGTCAGGGGAGTTTATCACATGGTGGGAGGCTATGCCCTCAGTGTAATCTGGGGTAAATGCTCCATCCTAGAGTGTTCTGAAGAAAGGGTAATGCAGGTGTTGGGAAAAAAGGTTTCCGAGTGAAGATACGGTAGGAGGTTGAGTCTTATTTCAGGCTTTCACCTGTGCGTGTCACAAAGTCTGAGCACCTACAAAGTTCCCTTGAAGTAATTAGTGATGATCAGAAGAAACCCACAGGGCAGATGGCAGAAGCCTGGCCTCCCTGGGCACTCACATCAAAGGAATGTCCCAGTACTCCTATAACCCCAGAAGTGGCAGGGGACTTCCTCCTTAGGAGACTCAAGGACTTGCCACTGACAGCATCCCAGCCTAGGACTCAGGGACACCCTGCCCCTGCACCTAGCCTCTGCTAGGCTCCAGCCCAGTCCACTGGCTCTTCTCACTCACCTGTGTGAGGTGCGCATGTCCACAGGCCCATCTCCTACCAGCCCTTCGCCTGATCCTGTGGCCGTGGTCTCTGTTGCCCTCAGCAACCCCTGGGCTGGGCCTACACCTGACTCAGGCATCACCCTGGTGTCTCCGTCCACGGTCAGCTCTGATGGTGCTCTCTCCATTTTCATTTTCTTGCTCTCCACATCATCCTCCGTGAGGTCGGGGTCAAGGGCTCGCTTCTGACTGCGGGTTCGACATGCTTCTTCACTCATTCTGTATGTGAAAGGAAGGACACAACATCTGAACCAGGCACGGAGAAGCAGACCCTTCTTAAAGTCTGGAGAATGGCTTTGTTTTCCTCACAGAGGAGGCTGGTTGGAGAAGGGAAAAGAACAGGACCACACAAGCCCCTCCTAGACTTTCTTCACACCCTCAGGATGGCTGAGCAGAAGGTCCACAGGCCTCTGGGGTGTGGCAATTTCTGAGAAGACAAGGAGTTCAAATGGGAGGAAAGCAGTAACAGCTGTTACTGGGCAGGGTCCTTCTGTGGAAGAAGGGTGCCAATTGTGGGCCTGAAAACCAGCCCAGGGGCCTGGCACCTGTATTGCAATGATATATGAGAAACATGGACAGAGGTAACCTCAGGTGCTGTGTGCCTGAGCTCCCCTCCAGGGAGCCAGAAGTGAGAGTCACATTAAGCTCTTTGTTTGGCAGAGATACACTGAGCAGAATATAGACTGGTCCATCCCAACATGCCACCACCATGGCCCTGTGGCACACACATATCTTGATTTAAAGAAAAAAGGAAAACAAAAAACAAAACCGCTGAGTCAGTCTTTGATCCCATGACATCACTGGGCTCCACATGACCCTTCCTAGGATTCAGTCAGAGAGACAAAGCACTTTCTAGAAAACCAGTCTGAACCGGTTCCAGACAACACAGCTGAAGTGAAGTGTTGTTAACCCTAGCAGAGACAGGAGGACAGCTTGCTGGCATTCCACAGCAGGGTCTGGAACAAGGCGTTCTTAAAGGGGCCACTCAGAACCCAGGTCTTAACACCAGACTAGGTAAAGTCAGAGAGAACCCAGATTTCACTAAGGACAAGAAAAAAAAAATCTGGCTGAGCTTTGGTTTGGCAGGATCCAAGGAATGTTTTTTCTTTTTTTTCTTTTGGTTTTTCGAGACAGAGTTTCTCTGCAGCTTTGGAGCCTGTCCTGGAACTAGCTCTGTAGACCAGGCTGGTCTCGAACTCACAGAGATCCGCCTACCTCTGCCTCCCGAGTGCTGGGATTAAAGGTGTGCGCCACCATCGCCCGGCCCAAGGAATGATTTTTCATGGGACATCTGGCACCCAGAGTATAGTCCTGCAGAAAACCTCAGGTCACACCTCCAGGAGGCTTGATGGAAAACCCTCTGATTCTACATCCTTGATGGAAGGGTACCTCCTTCCAGATGCCTCAGTTCCCCCACGGGCAAATATGGTAGGGAAGGCCTGTCCTGGACAAAGTCAGTTCTGGAAGCCCCTTCCAGGTTCTGGGAGACTGGTGGCGTCATATCAAGGATGTGCTCCCATGGTCAAACCAGAGTATCATCTCTCTCTCCCCCTCTTCACAGACCCAAAAGGATCCCTGTCCCATCTCAGAAGACTGAGGACCCAGGAGCTCCTCTTCTGCACCCCTAGACAAGGCTGATGCTTTAACCCTAACATGACTCAGTGCAGAGTGGATTGCGATCATCTGCCCCCAACTCTCCTGTCACTCCAACCTGTACCCCGCCACTCTCCCCCAGACGCCAGGGCACATCCCCCTCTTCTACCCCACCAGCACCTCTAGCCCCGCTGTTCCTCCAGCACAATAAACCCTGCCAAACCTGCTACAATCTGTCTGGTCTCCCTGTGAAAGCCAACAAGTCACTGCCCTGGGGTGTCGGAGCTGCCTGAAGCAGAGCTGCTGTGTTCTAGAACAAGTGAGGAGGCAGATTGGCAGCATCCTCAGACAGGATACAAGCACGCCCAGGCCTGGACAGGGAAAGATGGGAGCCTAAGACTGACAAGAAAAGCATATGGGAATTGGGGGAACATTATGACTCTCAAGAGTGAAGCTCGAAGGGCAGTGGTGGCGCACACCTTTAATCCCCACACTCAAGGAGCAGAGGCAGGTGGATCTCTGTGAGTTCAAGGCCAGCCTGATCTACAGAGTGAGTTCCAATACTGTCAGGGCTACACAGAGAAACCCTGTTTAGCCAACAAGAGTGAAGCTCTGGGCTGGAGAGATGGCTCAGAGGTTAAGAGCATTGCCTGCTCTTCCAAAGGTTCTGAGTTCAATTCCCAGCAACCACATGGTGCCTCACAACCATCTGTAATGGGGTCTGGTGCCCTCTTCTGGCCTGCAGGCATACACACAGACAGAATATTGTATACATAATAAATAAATAAATAAATATTTAAAAAAAAAAGAGTGAAGCTCTATGCCTGGCTCTGCCCTCACACTCCACCACCACAACTCTGTTGCAGGCAGGCAGGGTTTTCCTAGGGCAGCCTCAGGCCTTAGCCTCAGAATCTCTTAGTTCATCTGAATACACTAGACACCCTATCTGAAGTCCACCTTTCCACCCCCACTGTCTCGCTTCCTTGTTGCTAAGAAAGCACTAAGGAGCTAGGCAGTGGTGGAGCAACTTTAATCCTAGCACTCGGGAGGCAGAGGCAATTGGGTCTCTGTGAGTTCGAGGCCAGCCTAGTCTAAGAGTGAGTTCTCTAAAGCTACAGAGAAACCCTGCCTCAAAAACTCACAAATAAACACATAAACAAATAAGCAAATAAGTAAGTGGCTGAGGAAAAGCAAGGGTCTAGCAGGAGTTGAGGAAACTGTTCTCTAT